>NC_135561.1:2015000-2035000 GCF_964340395.1 Glandiceps talaboti | reverse complement strand
GATTATCAAGAGGTTTAATCTCCAAGTGAAGGGATCGTTGAAGTTCTGTTTAGGTGTCACCATAGCAACACTGTGTTTGATGCCATGTTTTATGATGCGTTGTCCTGAGCAACAAGTTGCTGGTGTTATCGCTCCATATGACCCACTCTTGTAAGTATTTTCCAGAATATTATCTTAAGCATTCGTGCTTTTTTACAACTAAAACCAATTAACCAGAACAGAATGTCGTTTGAATGGATTTATGGCATGAATCGATGTGATATTATATCATGATACATATCACATTCTCACTCTCTCTCTCTCTCTCTCTCTCTCTCTCTCTCTCTCTCTCTCTCTCTCTCTCTCTCTCTCTCTCTCTCTCTCTCTCTCTCTCTCTCTCTCTCTCTCTCTCTCTCTCTCTCTCTCTCTCTCTCTCTCTCTCTCTCTCTCTCTCTCTCCAACCATAGACCAAATACAGTTGATCCAGTTAATTTGACGCATGCGTGCAACATTGACTGTCAATGCGCAGGTTCGGGGACTTTCAATCCAGTCTGTGGTTCAGACGATTTAGTCTACTTTGATGCATGCTATGCTGGTTGTCAAAATACCCCGGATGATGGGCAGGTTAGTATATCAAAGCAATTTTGATTCTTTTGTTCTTTTACCACAGTATGTTTGTGATCGACGTAAAATTCCAGATCGGAATAAATTATTTCAGTCTGAAAAAGTGTTTTTCCAAGCTTAGGTGACTGCAGAGCGTTATAGAAACTACTTTGCATTCAAAATACTGACAACAGTTCACGACGGGAACTTTTTCTAAACCGCAGTAGGAAGACAAAACTATCGTCAAAATAAATTTGGCGGGAAGTGAGGTAGTTAATGAATATTGATTTGGGGAAAGTCTTTTGACATTGAAGTAGTGTAACGCTTGTAGATTATAGTTTTAGTGTGACTGTTTCATCTCCACTTTCAGACTTATTACGACTGTAGTTGTATTGATACAGATGGTAATGACGATTCACCAGAAGCTGTCATCGGTAAATGCACAGTTAATTGTTGGCAGCTTCCTGTATTCGCCATTTTGTTTTTCATTATTATGCTACTTGCGTTTACATTGATGGCTCCAAACACAATTATAAGCCTCAGGTAAGATTTACATACATACCATATTAAAGCCTTTGATACGTCAGACTGTGAGTTCATTTCGGCGTGTATTATTTTTTCTCTTGTATTGTCTAATAATTAAAGTTGTACTTCAAATATGCGTAATGTACTGACATTGAAGTTTAAACTCTTAAAAATTAAAGTGACTGGTTTCTGTAGATTGGACTAGACTGCCTGTGATGATTCATGCACTATCACTGTGGAGACTCGAGCTCAAACGCCGAATTCTCGTGGTACCACAGGGAGAAGTGAGCATGTAACTTATTGATCGATCGATTGATCGATTGATTGATTGATTGATTGATTGATTGATTGATTGGTTGATTGATTGATTGATTGATTGATTGATTGATTGATTGATTGATTGATTTCATTGAAGGGTTGATCGATTGAATGATCGATTTTTATGATGAAATAAAACTTATTTTGTATGTGATAATTGATCAATTGATTGATTGATTGATTGATTGATTGATTTTTGTGGTGATATAAAACTTTTTTCCTTCTTTCCCTGGCTAGTTTTCTCTCTTTCAGCTGTATATAATTCACTCTTTATTGACTAAATAAAGACATCTTGTCCATTCCTCTCCTCTTGTCCAAATTAAAACACCCCCAATCTCATAATTACCAGGGAGATCAGTTACGGCGAATATTTACTTTATCTCTGTGTGATTATGACACAGAGATAAACATTCAACCATGCACAAATAATGCTCATTCTTCCTTGTTTATGCATGGTTGGGTGTTTACTTCTCCCTATGTACTACTGTAATAGTTAACAAAACCTTAACAATGTCTTCATAAACAAATAACAATAAACTGATTATTGATGCTTGCAGAAAGCACCCGATTGGTGGTATATCATCCTATTAAATCTAAAATACCCGAGTGTATTCATTTCATCTTTATAATCTGGTTCGTCCTTTCTTCAATTTCTTTAATTGTAGGTGCGTTCCTGATTCTCAAAGGGCATACGGTCTGGGCATATCTTCAATTATCTGGAGAGTATTCGGTAGGTTGACAATGCTATCAAGGGTAACGATGGCCGCGTAAGATGATGAACACAAATCCCTATATTGAAGTGTCAATCTTCTGATTCTCAAGTCTAGGGACTCTCCATCTGTTGGTATTTGAATCTGACAATCTCTTACCATTAGTGAAAGTGATGGATCTAACATACTAAGTCTTGAATTACCAGAGATAGCTGTATCTAATTTGAATATTAATATAAACAGGCAACGTTATCACGTCCTCACATAACTTACTTTGAGACTGGAGATAGAGGTGCATTGGGTACATGTGAAACATGATTGCACTAATTGAATCAATGAACAACTGTATGGATGAATTGGTTAAAGACTGTCTGTCAATGTGTCATCGATTATTAACTTTGTTAGCATGTGGTCTAGATTTTCGATAGATTATACCCATTCCACTAGACGTAGTAAGGGATTTCCAGATTTAAAAACCAACGGATATCTTCTAGACTATTTATCATCAAGGGGTCTTTTGAATAAGACAATATATTGTTTTAATGCAGCTTCCTGGGGATTACGAGGTCATGCCATTAACAAAGAATTAAACCACCACAAGCCAAAAAGATGTTTATAATCTTGTCGATTATTGTTAGTGGGTCGTCCGATCGTAATGTTATCGTATCATTTCATTTCATTGTATTGACAATTCAAGCTAGAACATTAATGTAAATGTGTCATTGCGACGCCTACGATCGACTCAAGCACACCAAACACAAGTTAGTCATTCTGATCTCTTGATCAAGGAATCAAAAATGTGAACTGTACAAATATTTTATTCTTATTTCACATCCAGACAGTTTGTAGAATATTAGCTGACTCGATTATCTAATATTTTTTTGGCACCCAGGCAGTGTTCCCGGTCCCATCGTAGTGGGCGCCATCATTGATAGCTCTTGTGTTCTGTGGCAGGAAGTCTGTGATGAGCGAGGCAGTTGTTGGATCTATGACAACTTCGCTTTTGGACTGAAATTCGTCATCATTGGATTATCACTTTATTTGTTGGCAATTATTGTCACCATAGCTACCATTCTTGTATACAAACCTCCTCCCACTGATGAGAATGGAGTGATCGACAAGAATAATAAGGGGACAGAAACTGCCATTAAAGGAACTCCATCACAAACAATGGAAGAAGAGGCAAATTTAGCGACAATTAATCGCGGAGTGAGCTCCGCATCACTTCTTGGATATAAAAATATCGATCCCGATCAAGTTAATCTTGAATTAACAGAAATACCGAAAATGAACTAACTGAAAACTTTTAATACAATCCATGATTCAACTCACTGAATTCCAACGGAGTACACATATATGTCACATGAATTTCGTCCCATGCCTGTGTCTTGACAGTAAATGTATGTAAGAGTGATAGTTGCAATAAATCCATGTCGATACACAGAGTTTCAACAATTGCTATATTGTGATTTACTTTGCTTTCACTTTATACTGAATAAAAGATAAGTTGGGAACTTTGCTATTAGAAAATGCACCAAAACCCTCAGGACTGTTCGTTTAGGCAAAATGTGAAGAGTAAAGGACTTCAAATCGCTGATGGTGAGATTAGCCACTTACATGAATATATATGTGTGTCTGTCATAACCAGTCTTCACATAAAGAGCAACGTCACACGTATATGTGTGTCTGTCATAACCAATCTTCACATAAAGAGCAACGTCACATGTATATGTGTGTCTGTCATAACCAGTGAGCAACGTCATCACATTGCGTTAGAATAACATCGGAAATAA
This sequence comes from Glandiceps talaboti, assembly GCF_964340395.1. Taxonomy (NCBI): domain Eukaryota; kingdom Metazoa; phylum Hemichordata; class Enteropneusta; family Spengelidae; genus Glandiceps; species Glandiceps talaboti. The sequence continues at coordinate 2,031,072 of NC_135561.1, read as the reverse complement.
TTCAGATGATTGACAATACCTCCCTCAGTTTGTTATCACATTTTAGATTGCGTGTATTCTTAGTTTTTCATTTTAATAACATAGTCAATAAATGAAATGAATATAAGATACTGGCCTTCTCTAATGGGATATTGATGTGTGAGGTGAATAAATCTCTAATGTGTGACCTTACAATCGTCGGCATCTACCAATAACCTTCACTTGGTGCTACTCATTCACAATAATCATATAGGATATTGCAAAATGAAAGAATATCTATAATTATCCACAGTCCCTCGAGATGAGATTTCTGAGTGGATGGACCACCAATGTCTATAGCCATTTACAACCCCTCCAAATAAGACAATTGAAGTCCCCATGTTTCTAGACATCCATAGTCTCTCCAGATAATTATAAGACCATGGAGGGCCAATGTCTATAGCTATCCACGGTCCCTCCAGATAAGATCATGAAGCGACTCGGTGGAGGACCCCATGTTTCTAGACACCCACAGTCCCTCCAGATAAGACCATGGAGCGACTCAGTGGAGGACCCCATGTTTCTAGACACCCACAGTCCTTCCAGATAAGACCATGGAGTGACTCAGTGGAGGACCCCATGTTTCTAGACACCCACAGTCCTTCCAGATAAGACCATGGAGCGACTCAGTGGAGGATCCCATGTTTCTAGACACCCACAGTCCCTCCAGATAAGATCCTGGAGCGACTCAGTGGAGGATCCCATGTTTCTAGACACCGACAGTCCCTCCAGATAAGATCCTGGAGTGGACCAATTTTCAGTCTCTCTAGACCAAAACCCTAGATAAAACCAATGTCCCATTCACGCTACCTCCAGATAAATGGACTGTGTCGTACATTGTACTTGCTAATTCAAACACCTTTATGCAAACATGTAGTTTATCTCTCAATGGCAGTCACGCCTACTAATATAGCACTGCGGGGTACTGTGTAACGACTAGGTACCGAAATATTTAGCTGAATGGCCTTGTTGAAGACCAGCCTGGCAATCCGAACTGTCAAATTTTAACCATCGTAGATGGCACTACAGTTGTTAGATGTCATCCGATGAGTGGTACACGATACTTCAGTCAAATCGTATCTACACAAGATCGTCGCCACGATTGACTATAGTTATTGATTATACCAATCAGATGTTGCATATGACAGGTAATCATAATAATTGGTTTATTAATATATAATACAGGTTACCAGGCCAATTAGATTGTTTAATATTCAAGATGTTTGTGGCGACCAAGTCAGTTTTACGGCTTCTCGCCATTGTATCCGACCTACGAACCCATTAAGAGAAAACTGGTACAGAAAAATGTATTCAAACTTTTCTCGTTTGATTACAGACTGTTAGTCAAAAGTTTACTACACTTTAAGCAGATAGGTTAAGTTTTTTCAAAGGGATGGTTTTCCAACTTTTCCTATAAACCGAAGTTTATTTGTAACACATCACCAGAATTTGTTTATTTATACTGCATCACAATTCTAGACGTATTGTTATGAATTGAATGTACTATTTGTTGTCTAATGTTCAATTTTTTCAGACATCAAAGTGTATCATTGACCGATGTCTGCCAAAAATTTACCTGTGAAAAGTGGATCTAGCTAAAATATATAAATTAGTTTTAATAAATGAAGTAAACATCTATGATCATTTTCTGTCAGTGGTCTAAACCAAATACTCTATATAGACAACCTTGGAACTCGGATTGGGTTCGTAGTGAATACTAGTAATTAATCGCAAAAGTCCAGTAGTGTACATTGTACATATAGCCCACTCGACTCTTGAAGTATGTCCGTTAAATATTTGATGTTAAATTTTAACTGTTATTCTATACCTTTAATTCATATCCAGGTAGGATTTTGCGCAGTATGATACTATATTTTATAGTTAGGTATGATTTGTGTCAAATTGGTAAACATTGGTGTTTAACTGGATACAGGGACTAGTGTGTTGACCTTTCATCTTTCCTCTGTAGCAACCTTTAAGCTGGGAGGAATTTCCTAACATTATACCTTACAGCCTTCAGTCATGCATGTAGTTATTTTCATTGCTATCAAATCATCCCACAGTATTGTAAAAGACCTCGGACTGTACTTCCGAAGGTTGCCGGACAAAGCCAAAGGACGACTGTAGTTACCCCCAAAATACAATTACAAGTTCAAACCAGATTTAAACTGAATGCCTCCCGTAAGGGCAAAACCGTAGATTTATGGGCCTACACATATTGCTGGAATGCAAAATTCTGAATTATAGCTATAATACATGATGTACCACTTAATTGGAACACCACAAATAACAATAGATTCATTGCATTGATGTCAGCATTGATTTGACTGATATGTTCTACAATGGTGGCAGCGGTGGGATGTGGCAGCGGTGGGATGCCAAAATTACAAAATAAGGCAACATTAGATAATGCAAACAATGAGTGAAAGTAAAATCAGACGCTCCCCTAATTCAATTTTCTAAAAATATGACCATCCTCGAGAACCTGTTTTAAAATGTGACCCCCCCCCCCTCCACCATCCCCTCTTTGTAACTACTGAATGTTCCCTAAGCAAAATTTAAATGTTAAGATTTCATCATGAAAACGGTTTTGGATGAAGGCTTCATACCCACATTGGTGAACGTTACTGGTGAACTGTAAAAATAGTTGTCATAAGGAACATATTCAGTCATACAAAATAAACATTGGACTCTAGATCTAAAATTACAACTTTTTATTTTCATTGCTTTAATTAATTCTTAGAAAAACTGATAAAACAACTCCAAATTCAAACTAATGTATTTTCTTACACCGTTTTTGTTATAATCTTGTTTCCTGTGCAGAATGGTGAGATAGTCACGTGACAAAGTGTAGTTGAAAATACGTGAACATAAACTTAAAGCACAATTATGACGATCGATGAACAAAATACAGACGGGTCGGTGGGAGATGGAAACAGCAATGGGACAGCAGATACTGGCCAATCAGACAACAAACAACAATCAACCGACATCATGGATGAAGAATCTCCGACTTGTGGATGGTTTAACATACGCCCTCAATGGATGCAACGATTCAATACAGCCGCCTGGCTAGCAACAACCATCAGTTCTTTAATGTTCGTACAGGGTATTATGATCAATGGTTTTGTAGTTATCAACTTGTCAACCATTGAAACTCGGTTTGGTATATCCAGTACCATGGCTGGTTTTCTATTCAGTGCCTACGACTTGACCGTTGTCGTTCTTATTTTATTCGTCTCATACTTTGGTGCGACGAGAAATAAGGCCAAGATGTTGGGTATCGGGGCTGTGATCATGGGATGCGGCTCCCTACTATGGGCCATACCTCATTTTACTACAGGTCTATATCAGTATGACACGGGCTATGGAGAGGAGGAAACTTTATGTCGTAGAGGGCAGAATGTCACTGACTCGGGGCAATGCGACGAGGAGTGGCAGAATCTGGCATACTACTTTTGGGTGTTTTTATTCGCACAGATCTTATTTGGAATAGGTGCATCTCCAGTCTACACAGTTGGCTATGCCTATGTCGATGAGAATGTGGGTAATAGAACGTCTGCTTGGTACACAGGTAATGTTATGAACTCAGTGTATTTTACGTACAGAAAATTTATTAGTTGGTCGGTCGGTCGGTCGGTCAGGTGGATGGATGGATGGATGGATGGATGGATGGATGGGTGGGTGGGTGGGTGGTGTTGTGGTTTGGTTGAGGGTGGACAGTGATTGGGTGTGGCTGGCTGGGTGAGTGGTGGTTAGGTTGTGGATGGTGGTGGTATTGATGGGTTGTGGGTAAGTGATGGATGGGATGTGGGCTATGGGATATCTCGTCTAGTTTGTCTGAATATGACTGGCTATATACAATGCAATTCACTTTGATACTCTCCCAGTGAGAAACTGCAGTTCACGTCTGAATGTAATCTTTTCTATGTATCTCGACACTAGGGTTACTGACTACATTTTCAGTTCTTGGTCCGTGTTTTGGTTTTGTACTTGGTGCATTGTTCCTTGGCATCTATACCGATGTTCTCTATGCAGACGAGTAAGTACAAAGTACCATAGACATCGAAGGGAGAGGTCTGATGGAGACGTCTATGGTACAAACCATACATGTCATATTATCCTCTTTACGTCTATATCTGAATGTCTTCATGTATTTTTTTTTAATTTCTATTATTTATTTATTTATTTATTTATTTATTTATTTATCTATTTACTATTTATTTGATTTGAAAATGTTCCTTCGTTACAAATATATCTGTTTGATCTTATCCCCTTTATGTTGATCTGCATAAATTAAAATAATACATACCTATTTTATAGAAACTATATTTATCAGAAATTTCTCCTTCTGATGCAGATGGAGGAACTAACTGTTACACAAATAATCAAATTCATATGTTATGGAGGAGAGGGATAGGGTAGAATATTTGATGTGCATGAAGGCCTACAATTATTATGATGTATTGTGTTTCCATGGAAACCCCTCGTACGTCTCCGTATTACATATCGTTGTTGGCTTTGTACAGTAACTGTGTGTTGGAGGGCAAAGAGTTGAATGCCATATGATAAATTGTCATATTATGTTATTTTAGTAGTTGACATTCGTGTTGTTACTTGCTTGTTGTTTGTTTGTTTGTTTGTTTGTTTGTTTGTTTGTTTGTTTGGTTGGTTGGTTGGTTGGTTGGTTGATTGGTCGGTTCTTTCAAGTATATTGTTATTTTGTCCTTAGGGTTACCATAACACCAAGTGATCCGTCCTGGGTTGGTGCCTGGTGGATTGGTTTTTTGCTTGGTTGGGTACTTTCCTGGTTAGTAGCGTTGCCAGTCGCCTCATTCCCACCAGTTTTACCGGGTAAGTGTGTCCGTTTGCAGCTTTCGAAATTTATCCTACACGTTGTACAGTAACAGAGTGTGCCATACATTTATACTTTACTTGAAACGGCTATAGATTTTGCCCCTCTAAGTTTATTACATTTACAGGTAGTTTATAATCCGTGTTTACGACTTCAGTACGATATAATGATTTTACTTCTTAACAAAATAGTGAATATATTAAGCTAAATGGTGCGTTATTTCTTTGATTGTCCACTTCGTGATAACACTTTGTTTTATAACGAGTAAAACAATACGTGAAGGGGTTAGTATCAAAAGGGCCTGACGTCACTTTCGTCTTTTAACAATTTAAGTTCTTTCAATTGTGGAAAGAACTATTTAACTTAGAGTCATGTGGTTTTTGGGCATTTTCTCAAAACGGCATTTTCGTCATTAAGGCCTTTTGGCCGTTCCCGTTCAAGTTTGAATGAGTCATTACACAAAAATGAATATCCCAAAGTAAGTTAAAAATTTACTGATATTGGCTCGCGTGGAGCTTGGGTTAACCAATCGAGCCAATCAACAGAATGAGAATTTTTCTTATGGAAACAACCTGATTTGTCGTTTGCTTATTTTCATGAGTCGATTCAATGAACACATACACACTAGTAGTTAGACTACATTATTTGTATCACCGTACTTTCATTTAGTCTAGTTCCCTAGGATTACTACGACCATTTCCACTCACATGAGTGGAGATGATCGTAATAATCGTGACATGTAGTATAGGAACTAGACAAACTTCCATTCCAATAACGCATAATCTATAATGCTGTTTTTTTTTTACTCACACACGTACACAGGTGCTAAAGACATACAACATGAACGTACCTCACAAGCTCATCACAGTGAAAACGCTGAAATGCTGGAAACCCGGCCTGGTTTTGGAGAAGGCTGGAAGGACATGTGGCCTGCTACAAAAATATTATTGACAAACCCAACCTTCTTACTACTTTGTATTGCCAGAATACTATTATATTTCATCGTGGGTGGATTTACGCCCTTTATGCCAAAGTTTTTAGAAAATCAATTCGGTCTTACGTCATCAGCTGCAGGATTGTTATTAGGTTAGTTGGAATTTGTCTTTAGTTATACCTACACCTAGACTGTCGACAGTCGCTCGCACCTTTTTTCCCACTACGTTTTATCTAAACTCCGATGCGGCGCAACACTAGTCTAATCGCAAACTGATATCGAGGGCCGAATGCCCAAGTGATCGATTTGGCGCGAGCGACTGTCGACAGTCTAACCTACACCCAGTGTGTGAACTTAAGGGAAAATGACTACTGGTCATAAGGACCGACATGTAGCAAAAGCTGCTGGTCCTTAAGGAAAACTGCTGGTCCATACTCAATGCAGTTCACATTCACGACCTGTATCTACACCCCCAATTACAGATTAAATGATTTTGAACTTTAATATGATACAACACCGCTAAGATTTCTGTAGGTGGCATTGACCAATTTTTAGTGAATACATCTTTGGTTATTTGATAAAAGAATGTCCAGGTTGCAGCTAGTGTAGGTTTTAAATGTTCACTGCTTCACGACGTAACATGATTCATATAATTGGTCTATTGTCTTGATTTGATTTGATTTGATTGATTTGATATATCTAATGTGTCAGATTTCTTCCTGCCAATTACACAAATGAATCTTCAAAACGTGTTATATCATATTGTGTGCTATCATGATTTCATACATATATTGTCGTTATCCATACTTGTAGGAGCTACAGCCATACCTGGTGCTGCAGGAGGAACACTACTTGGAGGATGGGTCATTAAGAAGCGCAATCTTCAAGTGAAAGGAGCATTAAGGTTTTGTCTGGGTATTACTCTAATTACGTTAATTGCGACACCGTGTTTTTTGATGAAGTGTCCTGAACAACAAGTGGCTGGGGTCATCGCTCCATATGATCAAACAGAGTGAGTAAATGTCATCGGCACTTCATATACTATTAGCCTAACAACTTTCAGTGTGACGTTTAGATCAAATTAAACTACAAAACTAAGTCAACATTCTCTCTCTCTCTCTCTCTCTCTCTCTCTCTCTCTCTCTCTCTCTCTCTCTCTCTCTCTCTCTCTCTCTCTCTCTCTCTCTCTCTCTCTCTCTCTCTCTCTCTCTCTCTCTCTCTCTCTCTCTCTCTCAGGACTGGCTCACCTGACCCAGTAAATTTGACGCATGCGTGTAACGCAGGCTGTCAGTGTGCCGGGTCAGAGACTTACAATCCAGTCTGTGCTTCAAATGACTTAGTCTATTTTGATGCATGTTATGCTGGTTGCCAAAATACAAAGTACACAGATGAAGGACAGGTTAGAAAATTTATTATGCCATTCTTTGCATCATAAACATTGTGTATGTATACATACATACATACATACATACATACATACATACATACATACATACATACATACAGACAGACAGACAGACAGACAGACAGACAGACAGACAGACAGACAGACAGACAGACAGACAGACAGACAGACAGACAGAGTGTATTCAGCCTAATTACACGTTCGAATATTTTATAGATATTTACCATTTTCGACTGAATTTCTTTCAGACTTACTACAACTGTAGTTGTATTGATACAGATGAAAATGATGATTCACCTGAAGCTGTGATTAGTAAATGTGACCTGGATTGTTGGCAACTACCTGTCTTCGCTTTCTTATTTTTCCTTGTCATGTTACTAGGATTTACACTGACAACACCATATTTGATGCTCCTCCTTAGGTAGGATATTTACTTTGCGCTTTGTGAGGCAAATTGAATTCATTTTACATTGTACAGTGTATGATGTCAAGTTGCTTAGAGACGATCACACAATGTTGCTCAAGCATAATACACGAACATCGTTCGTTTAGGTCAACTCCCCCTAAACGAACGTTCACAATTGCGATATCATACATTTATATACGAACATGAATCACACCACTATTATCAAAGTAATGTAAAACATGATTGTAAATACACCAGAAACCCAGTACCATATCTCACATTAGAAGTAATTTCTTTATCAACCTATCAACATCTCAGTAGTAAATACAACAGCTGTTCAAGGAGTGAAAGTTTTCCGTCGAAATTTGGTTAGAAGTGCGAAAATTATGTTCAGCAACCGCACTGACGCCCCACCCCCCAACGAACGAAGTTCACTTATTGAGCTTGTATGACATTGTGCGGTCGTTCCTTATCGACCTTCATCTTCAAGACCTCCATTTTCAAGTTCGTCACTATTAGGATGTTTTTTTTTGTTCATTCAACTTTGCTATTTCGACCAATTTCACGTCTCAGGCTTTCGTTTATACATATTGAAAAGCACCCATTTGATGAATTCAAAACATTGCTGTTATTTCAAATATGGGAGGTATAATGTTGTTAACCATGTCAAGGATGGTTTATCATTCATAGTTTGATAACCTTTAACCTTTGAACTTTGATGGTAGATGGATGACTGTTCTGAATTCAACTTAGTGCTAGAAAGAAATACACAACATTATCACTATTGCCTAATGTGCATTTCATTTAGCTTCAAAACATTACCATGTCTATATCTTATATTCTCGTAGGGTCGTGCCGGATTCCCAAAGAGCATACGCTCTCGGCATATCTTCAATTACTTACCGGATATTTGGTAGGCAACTATTTGTTCACTTAGACGTTTTATCGCGGTAGTGCCATCGTGACTTTCTGATAGCCGTTTAAACAAATCAGTCTTTTAAAACTGATTCAGTTTGGTAGCGTGTGTTGTCACTTTAAATGGTCTCCCCTTAAATTAATCAGTAATAGCATTTATCGTTTCCTGTGGTTTTACTTTGATATGAGTTATTGTTCAAGTTTTGATGGGACGATATCAAAAATAAAATAACCGTTTTTTAAAGAGGTTGTTGGGGAAATTCGCTCAACATTTCACTTTTGTCAAATTAGATATAACATTTTCCCTTTATAAAGTTTTGTTTTAGTTTTTATATGACATCACTATCCCCTGCCACTATATTAATGTACCCATTCTGTTCTGTGTTCACACCTAGGCAGTGTTCCCGGTCCCATCGTAGTGGGCGCCATCATCGATAGCTCATGTCTTCTGTGGCAGGAAGTCTGTGATGAGAGAGGCAGTTGTTGGATCTACGACAACTTCGCCTTTGGACTAAAATTCTTCGTTGTTGGGATATCAGCTTTTTTGCTAACGATAATCGTCGTCATAGCTGCCCTTCTAGTATACAAACCTCCTCCCGCCGATGAGAAAGGCATAGAAGTGAAGGACAAAGAGACGACGATCAGAAATAGTACTTCCAGACAAACGATGGAAGAAGAGGGAATTATCCAAGGAACTATGAACCGTGAAGTGAGCTCGGTCTCACTTCTTGGCTATACTAGACGAGATCTAGACCAAGCTGATATAGAATTAGTTGAGAAATCCTCAAATCTTTCAAAATAGAATAGAAATAGAATAATGCCGGAAACAGTTCAACCAAAAGTTGATAACTTAAATTGATAATATTCGAATTTGTTACACAATTAGCTTTGAAGGCTTATCATGATAGAACTTTTTTTTCATCGGAAATCAAACATCTGCTCGTCAAAAATCATAGTATGATATTCAGACGTGGTTATATTTGTCCTCGTCGTCATCTGTAATTAATAATACAAACGATTTGAAAAATGAATTAGTGCTGTGACATTTATCGACAAATTGTCAATAAGTTGTACATTTATTAATGCAATTGTTTTGGGTTTGATGACATTGTCTTAGTTTTCACTAGCTTTAATACCTTCAGGTTTTCCTTCAAATCAGAAAATTCATTGATGTGCCACAGTTTGGAGTCATCCTTTTTGTAACTTTTTGAAATTACAGATGCAAGATTTCATTGTTTCATAACTGTTGATATCAGATGTAAGATTTTGATTGGTTGATTTTAACTTTGTTTAATTTCTGAGATATGTTATGTCTTTCGTGTGGATTCATTTAGAAATAAAGAGTTGTTCGAAACGAAACTGTTTTTAGCCTTATTGGCTAAAATCTTCAATTTCAAGTTCTTTCCTTATAAGTCGTGTATAAACAGATCACATGTAAATCACATGTAAATCACAGAGATTGAACAATGTAACTTAAAATACAGACAAATCACATGATCCAGTCGACTCAATACATGTATCACACTTAAAAATATTAGATGGTGTTGTTACAAAATATCTTTAATTACAAGTCGTTCTTGATCACAAAAACATAGAAAGGGTCAAAGTTCCATACCATTTGCCAGTTTCTATGTTTTGACCTGCTTTTTACCACGCATGCGTAATATAAGATAAGATAAGATAAGATGAAGATGAAGATACAACTTCACTGCATGTCACGTGACATAATCTGACCTTTTCTCTTAAAGGCGATGGATATAATCCCAGGTTCTCGCAATAATGTTATGTCATCAACGAAGTCATATTAAAGTATTTAAATTATACCTCTCTTTCCTCCACGGTCTAATTATCATATTATAACTCTACCAGACAGTTATTATTTTTCACAAATTTAAGTTAACCTTAATCTTCTAATCCGAATTGGGCCTGTATAAGATTAATTAATTACTTTATTGATCCTAATCTTCAAAATTGTAAAACTGTCGATATCGGTTAGACGTTTGTCCCAATTCAAGATAAATTACAGGTTAGATATCAGATCTACAGTTTATCACAACAAGGCCAGGTAACGTTCCTCGTAAAAATCCGCAACGAGTGACACGAAGAATTTCAAACATATTTTGTTACTTCAGTGTCAAATTTAAACCCCTGAAATAATTATATTCTTTTGTCTAGCTACTGTTTAATTTCTTCACTGATACTGTTATTACATAAAATGTTCAAATTCCGCTCAAACTTCGCGTCAACTCCAATGATAGCATTTCCAGTCAAATAAGTCTATATATTATTGGCAAATGTTCAAATTTGTATTTTTTTCTGTTGTGGACTGATAAGGGTTCGAATTTCACTGAGTAATCTATGCAAACATGACCTACTTACTAGTATAGTTAATTTGTATTATCATCGATTTAGCAAAATCCTTCACAATAGAATTCACTTGTTCAGAATGCATAGTATAGTAAATACACAGACAAAATGTAAAGTTCGACATTAAAACACATGTAACTACTAACACAGATGTCTTAACTTATAAGATGTATATGTACCAGAAAGAAATAGAGCGGGTTTATTGTCTGAGCTATACAGAGAGAGACAAAGACAGACAGACAGACAGACAGACAGACAGACAGACAGACAGACAGACAGAAGCACAGAGATAGAGGCAGAAAATCAAGCCAATGTATGTGTGTGTGTGTGTGTGTATGTGTGTGTGTGTGTGTGTGTGTGTGTGTGTGTGTAAGGCAGGGATGATGGACATGGGGATATACATCAGAGTGTGAAGATCGATAACATTGAGATGCGACACCTGTATATAGCTGGCAATATCGAGAAGTTGTCAGTAGTTTTTGTACAAGTTGATGTCATCGATATCATAGGTTCCTTGTATGCATCGGTTTGTAGCCAATACCTCTCCCCTTTTTAACTTTGAGGTCATGTGTCGGTGGGGGTGGGGGCAGTGAACATAACATATAGCAACTTAGTGTTAATATATACAGCTGCCTATATACATCAAAATGTCGTCCCTCCTTCCATTAACCCCTGCAAGAACGAATTAGTGATAAGGTTATCGTTCATTCTCAGGTTGGACCGATCAAAGTTTATATACTTGCAAAACAAAAACAGCAAAGTTTGCCGACCATATACCTGACCCAAGCACGTGAACAAATAGCATTACCACTATATGTAGACTAGTGAAGTAGAAGAGATAACTATTCATCAATCAATATTGTCAGATCAGTACAAACAACTTTACAAGACACATTATGTATTAGAAGATCTAAAACGCCGTCATTCAGCCAGGGTTTATTGTTGTAGGTAAGTAGACCAAGCTCTCTCTGTGTGTGTCTGTGTCTGTGTCTGTGTCTGTGTCTGTGTCTGTCTGTCTGTCTGTCTGTCTGTCTGTCTGTCTGTCTGTCTGTCTGTCTCTGTCTGTCTGTCTGTCTGTCTGTCTGTCTGTCTGTCTGTCTGTCTGTCTCTGTTTTTCACACACACACACACACACACACACACACACACACACACACACACACACACACACACAAACATTGTACAATAAGACCATAGGTAGTTAGACGAAAATTCTAGTGGTTTGTCTATAATCCAAAATAATGGTCATTAGTGACATGTATATTCTAATTAAGGTGTTCATGTCAGGTACAATGCAAGTCATACACCAACATTAGATGAAAAACGAAGGAATGTCTTGATGTGCTATGCATATAACTTTGGATGAACATTTCCTTGCCAACATTTTCGTTGTCGAACAAGTTTAATGTTATTATGTACTATCATGTTGTATTTGGTATTTACACTGTAAGGCCATTGTACTGAAATGTAGTAAAAACCCTCCATTTCAAGTTTTAAAGATTCACTTTTAGAAATGTGCAAATGTCCAGCTACAAAATATCTTTTCTAGTCATCATGACCTGAGATGCCCCACAGACTGCGAGTTTTATATCCCGTTTAACAATGTTGCATTATATCAGTGATCCTAATATATGAATGAGTTATACTACTCTTCGTCTCGTTCCCATTCTCCAGACTTTATGGAAGGATAGTCAGCAAAACCTGTTAACCACCAATGAAATTGTGTGTCCGCAAACTCATTGGTCCGCACAGCGACAGTTCTGCAGTGTCTGCACACTCGGTAACTACAACTTGTATCAAAATGACCATCAACAAATTAACTAATTTCTAGAAACTCCTTTAGTAGTCCCTGCGTTTACTAAGTTTTTTTAGCGACGTGCTATAATCACGGGGTGAAGCTGCATGGACTAATATACACTATCAACACACAATGTCATGTAGAACACGATCAAAACACATGTAGAAGGTGAAATTATATTGATTCCAAAAAGTTAAGCTATAAACATTTTCTCTCTATACATATCTAGGTATTTGCACTGAAACAAACTTCGAATATCGATAACGGGTTTGTTTGAACTTTAAATCGTTGGTGTAACAAACTAAAAATGGAATCGAATTCCAAGGATGACGTTATCACTTCTGACGTCGACGATACGAAGACTGAGAAGAACACTACCAGTGAAACTGATGAAAGCAAAGCAAACGACGAGGGCAGTGACCTGAAGGAACCTCTATTGTGTGGATGGTTCAGTTTTCGCCCGAAGTCTCTCCAGTGGTTTAATTCAATCGGATGGTTGGTGTTTTCTGTAAGCATGTTATGTTTTACCCAAGGAATGCTTATAAGTGGACTGGTTCCTGTAAGTTTGACATCGATAGAGACTCGCTTCCAGATGACCAGTACTCAACTCGGTATTATAGTCGCTGCCTATGACTTCACCGTTTTAGTTTTAATCGTGTTCGTGTCATACATACTTGCAACTAAAAACAAACCTCGGTGGATTGGTATCGGGACGGCTATCATTGGTATTGGAGCATTGATGTGGACACTTCCTCAGTTCCTTACTGGAATTTACGACCCAGGGGCTGGAATCGATTACTATCCACTGTGTCGACCTGGTCAGAATGTTACTTACGAAGAATGCGATTCGTCTTGGGGATCATTGTCCAATTATTTCTACATGTTTCTGTTTGCTCAAATCACCATAGGCATCGGTGCATCTCCCATATACACCGTGGGTTACGCCTGGGTTGATGAAAACGCTACCATTCGAAAAAGTGGATGGTACATGGGTGAGTACGACTGTTATAACATATTTAACTGTGTCACACGTACCCCCCCCCCCCGGAATATCCACGTTATCGTATTCTCAGACCACCAAACAATGTATTACCTACGTATATATTTCTAGTGGTTGTTTGTTTGTTTTTGCCTACATATGAAGCGGAGTTCAAATTTCAACTTCTGCCAGGTGTTATTTTTAAATTTATGACCGTAAACTATCAGAATCTCGTTATTTCAGTCTACCCTCTCTTCTGAAAATTGCTACCCTGCGAGATTGGATCGATAATTGCACAACACATCCCTCTGTTAATTACCAGGTAATAACTTGAAGCTGTCATTAGCATAGCGCTTTATCTATCATTCATTTTTTGTGACAAAGAGATGATTGACATGTGATTGACATGTGATTTACAAGCACTCTCACATGACCATTACACGTCTACAAATGGTTTGATCATAATATTTAGTGCCCAACGCTTGTATATAAACATCCCAAAACATATGCGCACTGATGATGCGCAGCGCTTGACCTCAGTGCTTTGAATTATGGTATGGAAGACTGAAGAAAACCGGGCCTAATATATGTCGTGTACCATGACCCATGTTAGTGACCTCGACACATGTAAAGGAGACAGTCATTATTGTCATGGTTACTGCAGTTGAGGCAATGTGTTGCTAGAATGAATGTCTAGATGCCTTCAATATCTAAATTAATAACCAGTAAGATGCTTGGATCTCCTAAATCAATTTATTTCCCACAATTCCTTGCCCAGGTATACTACTGCGGGCCTCATCTTAGCTAGATCTCAATAATTCTATTTTAGAGAGGTCGCAGGATGCAGTTTTTTCTGTCTCTCCTAAGCATATAGATATACATCTAAGATAAAAGCTCAGCCTCATTTTACTGCCCTTTAACTGTTACAGGTATTCTTAGTACTATGGCAATGCTTGGACCTGCGATGGGAATCACAATTGGTGCATTGTTTCTTAGTATCTACACTGATCCTGGCGTAGAGTAAGTATATATATTTTGTATTAAACACTATCCTAACTCCTTTCTATGGCACTATGGGTATACCAGTTACCGTATTCTATCAATTGTTCGTGCAGGCATTTACACATTGACAATGAGTTTTTACTAGAAAATTTGTTCCATGTCTAGGACATTTTGCAATTATCACTATTTTCAATATAAACCATTAGGTTTCTAGAAAATTCATTTTTTTAATAGTGTGATTATGCATACATTTATGGTGTTTTCCAAAACAATGTCCACATTAACACACACATGCGATAAAAATAATACAGAACATATTTTTTTAGATGAAAGTTCGAAAAGTAGCAACAAGGAATAGTAAATGTGGTGATTGGTTTTAATAATATCCATATATTTATCGTTCGTTTCTTTTGAAAAATGAATTTCCCTGGGTCATAATGGCCTTGTAATGTACCGTTACGTCAAACAGTACTCAGTTTGTGAGTGAACCCAGTGATGGTTATTTATTGGCTGAGAAAAGTATGAAGCGCGATGTCGAATAGAAAAGTGACTGCGATTTGATTTTCTTTACAGAACTGATCTTACACCTAGTGATTCCATGTACGTTGGAGGGTGGTGGATTGGATTTTTCATCGTCTTCATTCTGGCTTTTCTGGTCTCAATTCCAATCAGTTCTTTTTCACATCCGGAACTTCCAGGTGAGCTTTTCTTTAAAACATAACTGACAGGTACCATTTCACCAATTTATATAGTCTAAGTATACAGCATGTATGTATAACAATACATCATACAGATTGTATTACAGTCATATTCTGGCACTCATACCATCCACTCTCCTTAGATTGTAATAGCGCCACCAACGATTTTGCTTGCATGTCTGCACAAGGACAGTTTGTGGAAACATACCAGTTTGGTGTGTTATCTATGTCTGTAGATCCCGACAAACAAACAGTAGTTATTTTTATACACGTACGGAAGACACACAAACACCAAAACGAACAAAATTGTGATGCTATATTTAGTTTCAAAATTAAAGTCGGGTAGTATTCTTACACGTCTTTTACGTTACGTTGCGTACCCCGTTATGGTAATTAGCAAATTTGGAAATTTAGAAAGCATACGACTATGTGGTTTTGTTTTTTTGTTTGTTTGTTTGTTTGTTTTTTTGTTTTTTTGTTTTTTTGTTTGTTTGTTTGTTTGTTTTTGTTTGCTCTTAGTCACTAGTCTTATCAGTACAACCATGGACATGATGCACAGTTAACTCGCTTTAACTGGTTCAAAAGTAAAGAACAAATGCAATTGCAATCACTTTATGGCAATGAATAATAAATAACTCTCTCAAATATGCTAGACTCTCTCGCGAAGCCCCGAGCGCGATAACAGGGAGAGTCGC
>NC_135561.1:1907500-2010000 GCF_964340395.1 Glandiceps talaboti | reverse complement strand
TGAAGTTGGTGTCGATAGTGCAAATGTACAATAATGCAAAGACACATAGACATTGTGTAATAGCTTTGTTCAAACCCTGTATGACTTTAGACAGTTTATCATTTTGACACGTGTTTTCTTTGAATCACATACAACTTGTCTGTGTTAATGAACACTGTATTTTCACTGAGTGTGCTCCTTTAGTTAAGATATCTCGTGTCTACCGAAGGACTGTGAATCTTCATGTAATGGGTGATAACTCCTATGTGACACTACGATCAAAACTCACAAAATATTATTTGTTGTCAAAAGTAAAGTTACAGATCCCGTCAATATGTCTCTTATCATGCTTATTTACTGACTGACTGACTGACTGACTGACTGACTGACTGATTGTCTGACTGATTGATTGATTGATTGCCGGACTGACTGACTGACTGACTGACTGACTGACTGTCTGTCTGACTGACTGACTGACTGACTGACTGACTGACTGACTGTCTGACTGACTGACTGACTGTCTGTCTGTCTGTCTGTCTGTCTGTCTGTCTGTCTGTCTGTCTGTCTGACTGACTGACTGACTGACTGACTGACTGACTGACGGTCTGGATGGTATATATATATATTCCCCGTCTGACTGATAAATAGATGGAGACAGCTAGAAAACATACACGATTTAGTCTATTCAGTCGTCTAACATTTGACGTCACTTGACACTATTATAGTTTGTTGAATGAATACATCTCATATCAATAACTATTAAAATTTCATGTATCTTTTAGTTGTAATTTAACCAATATGTCATTTCGTTAAAGTGAATTTATGGAAGAGCGTGACGGGTTAAGCTAAAGTTGGAATATAAATGCAAATATTTGTACCCTCACGTGCTATATACTACTTTGCATGTTCATGAACGTCTAGAAAACGTATCCACTGTGAACGAGCCTTTACACACACACACACACACACACACACACACACACACACACACACACACACACACACACACTCTCTCTCTCTCTCTCTCTCTTTCTCTCCCCCCCTCTCTCTCTCTCTCTCTCTCTCTCTCTCTCTCTCTCTCTCTCTCTCTCTCTCTCTCTCTCTCTCTCTCTCTCTCTCTCTCTCTCTCTCTCTCTCTCTCTCTCTCTCTCTCTCTCTCTCTCTCTTTAAAATCATATGTAATGGCATACTTTTGCAATTTGAAATAAATACAATTTGAGCTATTGTTCATGATGGTGTTAAAATTATTTTGTCTTTTCTCAGACCTTCTTAACAGTCCCCAATTACCGAAAACAATAATTGCATTGCTCAATGTCTACAGGTCAGCTCTATCTGCCACATCGTCTCAACAAACATTAACATACCAACTGATTAGAATTCTACACCAACATAAATATGTTATATATTCGGTTAAGTTGTCATTTATAGCTAACTCTCAACAAAACAACGAAAATACGAAAGGATTTGACATTTTGACATGCACCCTTGTCTGATACCAATCTTATAATCAAAACAGTCTTCGATTATTCTTCTACGTGCCGTTACACGGAACACTAAATGGTACTTAAATTGAGTATATATATTGAAGGCAAAACTCTAAGTACCTTTCCATGTAATCATAAGTTAATAACTCTATGCCAAAGATAATCATTATTCACTTCATCAAATGTCAAATAAAATCAGTAAATAGACAATGTATACGACCTCCTCTATGTGAAAGACACACACATATCA
Organism: Glandiceps talaboti; assembly: GCF_964340395.1. Classification (NCBI taxonomy): domain Eukaryota; kingdom Metazoa; phylum Hemichordata; class Enteropneusta; family Spengelidae; genus Glandiceps; species Glandiceps talaboti. The sequence continues at coordinate 2,008,287 of NC_135561.1, read as the reverse complement.
AGGATGGAAAAGTAAATAAATTATCTGTGGCAGAGTAACATTGCCTTAAACCTGTCTGGGCTTCAACAGAAATGTTATTTTTTTTCGCCCAACTAAAAAAAACCCATCCATTTGGTATCTACCAATGTCATACACAATGTCAAATCGTCAGTTAATTCTGACTCAATGTCAATGATTAAAACTTTTAGATTATCTTTTCGCAAATACAACCGAAGGTCGTTGACCGGTGCATCTCGACGATCGATATCATCACACATAACTTACGTTTCCAAGTTATTGAGACTACCAACAGCACAGATAACTGAGTATCAATCAATCAGTAAAGTCCGTATTATATGCAAAGAAGATGACAAAACGATATTCATGATATTGAAGACACAGCGTCTTGGGCGTTGAGACTAACTCTTCAATCCGTCAAAGGTATCGGTTTGGGTGAGTAGAATTTCTCTCCTTCCCACTCTTTCCTACTTCAATCCACAGGTGATTATGGGCAAGTAACTGTTGATAACAACATCACATTTAGCAATAATATGTAGAGGAGACGAACAGAGCTTAAAGTCGTCATTACAGAGACGAACCCTTTCGTACTTCAAGGCGTTTCTCTTTGACAGACTCTCGGTACACCTGTGCCAAGTTGTTTACTTTGACAGACTCTCGGTACACCTGAGTCATGTTACTGCACACTTCTCTCTCGTTTCTAATGTTCTGCTTGACTGTAGTTTTCCTTGTTCCTTTTTTTCCCAATGAATTGTCACCAACTGATTGCAAATGACTTTTATTGAAAATGTATATTCATATTTTTTTCTAACATTTTGTCTGCAACATAATATTTAAATGTGAGCCTTGACTCGACTTTATTTTCACTGTCTTAGATGTTAAGTTACTGTTTTGTAAATTGATGTTTCGTTCGTTTGTTTGTTTTGGGGAGGGGTTAATAATGTTAGCGGTCCGTCGCAAGTTTGCAACATAAAGTGTACATAAGGATTGTCAACTCATATTAAAATTGTTTGTCAACATCAGCCTGAGATACAGTTTACTATAAATATAAGCAATGCATATTTGCGTGATTTCCTAAAACATTTTAAATCAAAGATTATCTCACTATTCAATGATCAATTATCCAAATTATTTGAAACCCAGTTTTTGTATAATGTCCTGTCCTGTATCTTGAACAAGAGAGTACAGTAAACACTAAACTATCTGGTCAGTTGGTTCTATAGACTGTAATACGTCGTGACGTTTCGCCCTCACCAGCCTCCTCTCAGGGATTGCCTGGTGTTTGAGGGTGGCCCGACAGACTATTGGTTCTATTATTATTATTTCTATTAGTATCTTAACCTTTGCCCCCCGCCTTACTAACAATCTTTGGTTTGGGAATATTAACAACTTTATCGAGATTACATAAGAAATTATGTGTTGACAGCGCCATCTTTGTTTTACCGATGATAGCCTATCATATTACAGCTTAGTGTACAATGGAAGACTTTAATACATGATCACAATGATTACCAATCGGGTTTTGGATTTTGGATTTTGCAGAATCATAGTTCATTGTTGTCACCAAAAATGGTACGTGGCAGCTGTGCCCTTTCGAAATTACATATATGTACAACACCCCCCCCCCCCCCACACACGCACACACTAGTACAATTGCTCAGTACGACACCCCCACCATACACACACATCTACAATTATAAAGTACACCGGTACGAACCATTTGATTTCGGGGGGGGGGGTATGGAGGAAGTAGGTATGGGAGCAATTTTTTTTCCAGTCAGAGTGACAATTTTTTTTTCTACTGTCAGTCCTGCATCAATTTTTATTTTCAAAAGGAGTAGCAGTGCAAATTTTTTTTTAATTAGTCATTAAGTTTGTAATGCGTTGTTCATACCTATACCACGTCACAATGGTTCACAACTGTGCCTCTAAATAACTTGTTCTGTGCAAGTAGAAGAATTAGTAGTTAGTATGAAAGACGTCTGTCTACCAACCATACATCTGCAACTTAAATTTTTATGTACAAAAGATGACTGGTAAAATATCCCTGAGGAGCTGACTGATCTGGGGAGTGCTGTACTCCTGACCCCTGTGAATTGCTTTCCTTTAAGCCATCATAGTAGTACCAGGAACCAGAAGAAAATATCTTGCATGTGTAATGTGACACTAGTTTATTGACTCCTGTCTTGTTTTTTAAATTGTCTTAATTTACAGAAACCAAATAGTCCCCTTCAGATATTGACTGTGCCATTGAGATATTGCAACAAAAATCCTGAAATATGTTTTGTTGGGTCAGAAAAGGAAAGGAAACTGTGTGTGCATTTGGGTTTAAAGCAGAGCTATATAGTGCATGCTTTAATGATAAGTGCTGGAAAAAAAACTGGAATTTATACTTGTATTAAAAACATTGGCGGCGCACCGCCAAAGAATACATGAGAATGAGGTTTCCAAATTTGCTCATTTCTGGTGCAGTGTGACAATTCTTTTTTCTTTTCTGTCTGTTATGACAATTTTTTTTTCTCAAGCCATTACAGGATCAAAATTTTTTTTCTTGTTCACCTGGAAACATTTTTTTTTCTCAAAATCCTCAAATGGTTCTCCCCTAATGATTAACTTCAGAGTCCGTAAGAGATTTCTCTATTTATAGACGTTGGCTACACAAGGGGTATCACATTTGAGGCCTAACCTGTACTTGTATATACTTAGCCATCAAAACTTTCCCTTCATTTTAATTTGGGGAAAGACCGCTACCCCTCCCCTTTCCTCCCCTTCATTGTGCATTTTCAGTAATACGTCTTGTTTAATTTTCAGACTATATCGGAATTTTAATAACCACAGTAATCACAGAAGTTGAGCCTGTCTAGGTGATAGAAGAGTATATTGCTACCATGGAAACTAAAGAAAGGGAAGCAAATTCTAAAGATGAATCTGCCACTACTGTACAGCATAAAGAGGTTGATGCTAATGATGACACAATGGAGAAAAATGATATAGAATTTGGACCACCGTTGTTATGTGGCTGGTTTGGTATTCGACCACAATCTTTGCAATGGTTTAATTCAATAAGTTGGCTGGTCGGTACAGTCAGTATGTTGTGTTTTACCCAAGGAATGGTTATGTGGGTTTGTACCCATCAGTTTGACATCAATAGAGACTCGTTTCCAGCTGACCAGCACCCAACTGGGAGTCATCGTAGCTACCTATGACATCACTGTTTTTGTTCTTATCATTTTCGTCTCCTATATCCTTGCATCGCGGAACAAACCTCGATGGATAGGCATCGGATCTGTTATCATCAGCCTAGGGGCTCTCGTGTGGACCATCCCTCATTTCACTACGGATGAGTATGAACCGGGCACGGGAATCGATTACTTTCCTCTCTGCAGACCGAATGAAAATGTCACGTATGAAGATTGCGATGATTCGAAGCAGTCCTTGTCTAACTACTTCTATGTGTTCCTTGCTGCTCAAATCATCATCGGCATCGGTGCATCTCCGATTTACACTGTGGGTTACGCCTGGGTTGATGAAAACAGTACGATTCAAGACAGTGCATGGTACATGGGTAGGTATCACATGATTATTAATTCGCTCGCTATCCAATCAACATAGCGTACATTCAATTTTCTCTTCTCTTGTCTTGTCCAATAATATAATATCTTGTGTCCAATAATATTTTATGATTAGAAGACTGTGCGTAGCCTTTACGCTCGATTACTCATGAAGGTTCCCCTCCAGCGGAAGGGTGGGGGCGGCGCTTGAACTAGAAAATCGATCTGAAACTTTTTTTGATTGCATCAATACAGATGTCATTACAACCCCCCCCCCCACCCATGCCTAAAATAAATATTACATTAGCCTAATACGCATCGTAAAATAACATTAATTAATTACCTGGCTATCGATGACGTCACAGGTGTTCTCAGTACCATGGCAACATTCGGGCCAGCCGTTGGGTTTGTCATCGGAGCCATACTTCTAGGAGTGTACACAGATCTGAATGTCGAGTAAGTACACACACACACACACACACACACACACACACACACACACACACACACACACACTCACTCACTCACTCACTCACTCACACGTACGTACGTACGTACGCACACACACACACAAACAAACAGACGCACACACACACACGCGCGCGCGCGCACTCACGCACGAACGAACACATGCATACAAATGCACATGCACACACACATACATATATACACACATACAAATACACATGTGCACATGCATGCACCTACACACATATGTACATATATACACATACACACATATACACATACACACATGCACATACATGTACATATACACATACACATACACATACATACACAACATGCACATACACATACACATACACATACACGCACAAATACATACACACACATACACGCACACACATACACATACACATACACATACACATACAAATATACATACACATACACATGCACATACACATACACATGCAGATGCACATACACATACACATACACATACACATACACATATACATATACATACACATGGACATGCACATACACATGCACATGCACATGCACATGCACATGCAGATGCACATACACATACACATGGACATGCACATACACATGCACATGCACATGCACATACACATACACATGCACATACACATACACATACATACACATACACATACACATACACATACACATACACATACACATACACATACACATAGAATCAAGAGCAAAATCTAAGTCAGACACTTTACGATAGACTGATTGGTTGCATGGTTGGTGGGTGAGTGAGTGAGTGAGTGAGTGAGTGAGTGAGTGAGTGAGTGAGTGAGTGAGTGAGTGAGTGGGTGGGTGAGTGAGTGAGTGAGTGAGTGAGTGAGTGAGTGAGTGAGTGAGTGAGTGAGTGAGTGAGTGAGTGAGTGAGTGGATGGATGGGAATATGGATCTGGGCGGACGGACGGACAGACAGACAGACGGACGGACGGACAGACAGACAGACAGACAGACAGACAGACAGACAGACAGACAGACGGATAGACAGGCCGACCGACAGACATGCAGGCAGGCAGACAGACAGACAGACAGACAGACAAGTATGTTCAGACACTATCATTTCTATGTACTGTTGGGAACATTTACGTTATAACAACGAATTGTGTATCTATTCTACAGAACTGAGCTAGAGCCTACAGACCCCGTCTGGGTTGGAGCCTGGTGGATGGGATTCTTCGTTGTCTTCATTTTGGGTCTTTTAGTTGCTTTTCCAACCAGTGCCTTTTCTCATCCGGAGCTCCCTGGTAAGTTTTATTAGGGCAAGACTTGTTAATCGTGATTCCAAGGAATAGTCTACAAGATTCACTGTATCGTTCTAACTTATCAACCAATCAGTAGTGACCGATCGTAGGCAGTGTGATATTACATGGCGTGTCTAAAGACTAAAACCGTTGCAAAAATAATAATTAAATTATTCAAAATATCAGTATATATTATTTTCCCATTCAGCATCTAATAAAAATAATTCAGTCTTCAAAATGTGCGTTTGTGCGTTTACCAACCGATATCTCATATCCAGGCAGCAATGACATTGGACCACATGTACTCATGTATAGCCTAGACAAAATCAGTACCGGTTGGTTAGGGGGTATAACCTCAGTTTATAAGTGCAGTGAGTATTAGGAAACTTTCTAGCCTGATGCAAACATGTCTATTTTGATCATCATCAGTCCAATATAATTCTACGTTAGATTTCTTACTTGATCTGTTACACTACAGTCTGTAACATTACATTCTGCATCGTGTCGTATATAGTTAGATCGGGATAACATTACTAAAAAAGAAAATAATGGGTTGAAGCTTACGAATTTTCTGCGTGTATACTGTAATTTTTGGTGTTAGGTGTGTTGGACCGGGAGGGGCGGGGGTTGAAGAGATTTATGAAATGTGTTCAGAATGCAAAACCCCTCACATTAAAAAAGATCAAATTTTAAATGAACCAGCTAATTGCAATGTTTGCACAATTGTTTTGGATGTTACACTCTTGTGTACTGTAAAAGTACGATGAAGATGCAGAACCCCGTTTTGGGCTTGAACGTCATTTCCGTTCAAATCAAACATTTAATAAAAAGTGGTTATTTTCAAAATGTATAAAACTATTGGAAAAAAAGTTATCATTACACACTCACGTGACAAACATATATGGAAATCCACTTGTAGATGCAAGTATATACAGTAGTGGCAAAAATGAAAATTCGTTCTTTTTCTTGTAAATATTTGAAAAACGAAAGTTTTACTATTTCTTTTTCTCAATAAGTGGCTATAATGAAATTCAATTTATTACGTGTTATCACAGGTACGAAAAATATTCGAGACCAAAGAAAATCGCAAGCCCATCAAGACGGTTCAGAAGAACTAGTCAACAGAGAAGACTTTGGCAAGACTTGTAAAGATGTATGGATTGCTACCAAAATTCTGTTTAAGAATCCCCCCTACATGTTTGTTAACATAGCTCGATGTGCCAGTGGACTGCTGCTGGCCGGCTACACACCATTTATGCCGAAATTTATTGAGAATCAGTTTGGTGTAACTGCACTCGTTGCTGGCCTTGTAACAGGTGAGTGTTGTAAATTGTAGAGGAGGCAGAGGAGGCGATCAGGCTAAAAAATGTAAACATGTACTACGAAGGTCAATTCAAGCTAAATGACGATGGTAAGATAGCAATGCACGATTAGCCGACATCTACATCGGATTTTAATCAGATTGTAGAGGAGGCGATCAGGCTAAAAAAATGTAAACATGTACCAAGAAGGTCAATTCAGGCAAAATAACGAAGGTAAAATAGCAATGGATGATTAGCCGACATCTACATCGGATTTTAATCAGATTGCTTATACTTATACTGCACGGTTTTCTTGCCATTATGTTACAGGAATGCTTGCCATCGTTGGTGGCGCTGGCGGCGCTCTACTTGGTGGATATATCGTCAAGAAGGGGAACTTGGATGTAAAAGGAAATATCAAATTTTGTTTAGCTATAACCAGTGCAACAGTAGTCATCTCTCTATTCTTCTTTCTAAGATGTCCTGACGAACCAATGGCCGGCGTTTCCAAATATTACAATGCATTAGAGTAAGATACAAACTGTTGTTTTTCTGTTTTGCTACCACCAACTTCATAAGTTACAAACTGTTTTTTTCTGTAACAAACTTTTTTTGTATTTCTACCACCAAAGTTACAAACTGTTCTTCTGTTTTGCTACCACCAACTTCATAAGTTACAAACTGTTTTCTTTCTGTTTTGCTGCCACCAACTTCAGTAAATACATGCATACTCGAGGCATGATGTCCACGTCACGACACAACGGAGTGTTGCATATATATAGGCCTAACAGACTGCTTCATATCTGTCAACCAACCAACCAACCAACCAACCAACCAACCAACCAACCATCCAATCAAACAATCAAGCAATCATTCTACCTACAAGTAACACTGAAGTAAAGCACTTTCTTTATGTGCTACACTCGTTTATAGCATTCATATCAAGTGTAAAAGTATGCTGTTGCAATTGGTTTACAAGCCTAGCATATGGCCTTTCTAATGTTGTCAATTAGCAAATGAACCTTTACACTTGATATGGATGCTATAAATGATTATGGTACATAAAGAAAACGTTTTACTTTAGTGTTATGTGTACAATCAGTCAATGAATTGTGAAAACACCTCAGCATCCATCTTAGCAGTTTGGTCGTTATAAACCTATACCAGAACTAAATATTCCTTCAGCATTCTTGCATATTTGTGTGAAGGAGTGTTTAAATTTTAAGCGATGGAGCAAGATATGAAAGTTGTATTATGATCTTCTATGTTTTGTGTCTGTATTTGGTTCATATTAATTACAATTATGTAATTTTATTTCATTTACAGCGACAGACCATTGACTGAAGTAAACTTGACGAATCGCTGCAATGACGATTGCCAATGTTCTACTGTGACGTATGTCCCTATCTGTGGCATGAATAACTTACAATATTTTGACGCCTGCCACGCTGGTTGTAAGGATACACCTGATGGGATTGTAAGTGGTCGGCAAAAATGATATTAGCGTACATAACATGTATTGCAATTGGGGGTTAAAGTTACATTATTGTGCAATATACACATATCCAATCATATTGGTTGTTTTGGACCACTCCAAAAAATCAGCCTTCCCCAATTCAATGAATTACGATTTCAAATTATTACCTAACTACTTATAGAGAAGAATACATTTCGAAGATTTCGAAATTATATTTAAAAATCAAATAGAAACTTTTAATGCTAGTGTTTTAAAGTAACGTCTCTACAAAATGTTGGATCTAAATTCCAGATATGTTGTAAAACTCCATTTCTATCTTTTTTTGTTGCAGTACTATTACAACTGTTCATGTATCAGACTGCCTTTCCCTCCTGACGCGTTCCAGGCTTTTTATGGAAAATGCGACCAAGATTGTTGGCAGTTTCCTGTCTTTTTAGTTCTGTTCACAATCAGTATGGTTGTTGGATTTATGGTCCTGGCTCCTCTGGCTGTACTTAATATGCGGTGAGTATCTTCCAATAATGGTAACCAATGGTAACCATACGTAATATCGACGTCACGATGGTTGGGATGATGGATTTCAATTTCCCATGTTCACATTTCCACTACACATATAGTGCGCGGGCCGACCCCTGAAAAACCTTCTAGAAATAGGAATTTGTTGTAGGGGGTCTTATATGAGAGATACGGGGTCGCAATATCACTGGATATAGAAAACTGGGGATATGTCTTGTAACAGTACACACAGTCAGATAACCTGACGAGTTGAAATTGTTCTGTGAACAGTCATGTTACTTCTGACCTTTGACCTTAGAATACAACCTTTCTAGTTCTCTTTTGAATGATTTATTGTTGGAAATATGACGTCATTCCTTTGATAAGTATGAATCATTTTCCAGTAATGTAAATAATCTGTTACATTTTCTATAATCACGTGCACAAATTTGATGGAGTACTTGCGATCACCTTGAATCAAGAAGTATTGATTAATGTCCACTATATCGCTATGTATATTATAGGATGGTGCCGGACAGTCAGCGGTCATTCGCCTTGGGTATTTCATCTCTACTGTATCGACTTTTCGGTAATTTAAGATATTTTCTTTTGTGAACGGATACTACACTTGTTTGGTGATTGGGTGGATTCAGACTGACGAACGAACGAACGGACGGACGGACGGACGGACAGACAGACATACGGACGGACAGACGGGCGGACGGACGGACGGACAGACAGACAGACAGACAGACAGACAGACAGACAGACAGACAGACAATAAGTCACATATATCGATATAATAATAAATGTTTCCTCTGGAATCTGGGACACGAGGTCGGATTTACATTTAATAGATCAGTGTGATAAACAGATCAGGACATCACCGTCACATCAGTTAGAATTCCTCAGATTTTACAGAGAAATGGGAGAAAGTTTGAGATTTGGTCAATGATTAATAGTTATTAGTTCAGGATAATACATGATATTTGCTCACAAGTTTAAATTATCCTACTATAGGTATACCATGAAGATAAATATGTATAATATCTTTAATACGGTTTCATTTTGTCATAGGGTCTATTCCTGGTCCAATTGTCTTTGGTGCAATCATCGATAGTTCCTGTGTAGTCTGGCAGGAGACGTGTGATGAGAGAGGTTCGTGCTGGATCTATAACAATACTGAGTTTGCAATCAAGTGGGTTGTGACGGGTCTCATTTTCTATTCAATTTGTATTATCTTCTACCTTCTTGCTCTCTTCACGTACAAACCACCGAAAGATGACGAAAAAGATGCTGAAATTGAGAAGGCTCCAGAAGGCATGGAAGGTGAAACTGTCGCGGCGACGAAGAGACAACAGAGTACTTCTTCCTTGGTGGGCTACCAAAACGACACTAGTGACAAGATGGCTCAAACTAATGACATTGAACTTGAAGTTGGGGGTGAATGAACTGATGAAGATAGTGATAAATAAATGATACAACTATGATTATAAGTACAGTACAAAAGTTTTAAGTAAGTATATACCGAATTGTGGCCCGGGTTTAATGTTAGTTGTTATACGGGTTTAGAACAATTTTAACGAGACCTGTCATTTGGGTTGATTTCTAAACTCTGCTCATTTAAGACTAGCCATATCTCTATGTTTCTCATTGTATTTTTCTGTATGACGCCGTCTACGGTTTGAACAGATAAAGAAAATCATAACATCACAGATGATAAGATGATCTAAGATGGCGATATCAGTTACCTTTAATAGTGAAAGGTATCGTTTATCGCCTTGACCTTAGTAACAAGACCAAAATGGTTCATAGTTGCCTTCTGACTTTCAAATTGTAATTTCTAAGGCATTTAGACTTTTACAAGTACAAGTATGAATTTAAACTATCGCCAACATGTACAGTATACGTGATCATATCATAAATTTGGAGAGATTTGAATAATTTTTAGGGAAATTGGTTCTACGGCACATTTGACACAATTTTGAATACAGCTAAATTAGTTTTGTTATCTGTTTGGGTTAAATATTGAACGTTAGAAAGACTACACAAGGCATGAAGACTGATGTCAACCAACTGCCATTTTATGCCGATTTAAACAAACTATAAATATATATAATCGTCATTTCTCATTTAGATAGTATTTCTCCATCGCACATGTTTGTAATACTTTTGTACGTTGCTTTTAATTCGTATGTTTTTATCACCTTAATTCCGTATGTTTTTATCATCTCAATTTCATAATCGTCATTTCTCATTTAGATAGTATTTCTCCATCGCACATGTTTGTAATACTTTTGTACGTTGCTTATAATTCGTATGTTTTTATCATCTTAATTCCGTATGTTTTTATCATCTCAATTTCGTTTGGTTTTTTATCATCTCAGGCATTACGAGGGACATATTTCTTCATTTTGAAGTATTTGTGTAATTTTTCTTCTAGTAATAAACAATATGGGGAACATTCAAATAACGAAACACGTGCGATTGAGATTTTATTGAGGTGTGTGTGCATAAGTTCTGATGTGTTTATATTGTCCGCCACTGTATCAATTCTATCAGTAGTAAAGTAGTAACCAACAAACATATGTCTGAATTGGCAGTCTTCACGAGAAAAAAATGTGATTTTGCTAATCGATTTTTTGAATAATGAAATGAATTATTAGTATTTGGAGTGAAATTGAATTATTTTCCTGCGAAGACCAATCCTGAATTATACAGGGATTATTTCATTCTAGCAACTATCTGATCGTCTGGAAATTCTATCATAGTCAGTTGTATCACTGCAATGAAACTGACTGTAAGTTAGAGTATACTAGTTAAAGTTTTGAATACACCAAATTGGTACGTCGAGCCGTTCCGCCCTCCGGCCACAGGGGTTGACCGATGTGTGAGGGCGCCCCGTCACGGCGTACCTTACCGACTAATTAATTGGCTGATTGAACGGAAAGGGATACGCCAACAGACTTCTTATGTTAACATTTGCAAAAGTCGAAGCTGTTATAGCTGCAACTGGAATGTTTTTTGAAAATTATTTGTAAAGTATGATTTACTTGTACCTATGACCCCTTATATTAGGTTCACCTGTTCATAGGTCACGTGAGGTGTATAGTGTGTCAAATTGTTGACAAAGACTGAAGTGTGCAGTCGAAAATTTTAAGTTCAATTTTCGAGTTTGTGCTTGGAACAAAAATTCAATTCGATTCTATGATTTACCAACAGACACTAGTAATATTGTACACCCTGGACAATATAAAATCCATTGTGGGTGAACACTATTTTTTGTAGCTGTACACATATTATGATGCAATATATCCATTAGAATTAATGTTTGGTCCACACCCGAAATTCAGCGCTCCGCCCAATGAATCACGATTTAAGTTTATCACTATGATATCGATGAAATTGACATCTAGTTGATATTTACATGGTATTTTTAATTTCAGTTAAGATATTGCTGGTTGTTTGTAAAAAAAACTATAATACCCCAGTTACCGATAGTTCAGCTTTAATAATCACCCCAGATAGAATCAAGGGATTATAGCTTACACATTTATAGACCTTGACACGATAGCAACAAAATTCCATCCAGGCGTTGATTTTTATAATGATAAAACTACGTATTTTCTGTTATCTTTCTGACGCTGATAAAGGTCAAAAGGTCACACCAATCGTAAACTATAGATAAATAACAGTTATATTATAACGTTTCCACGTTTCGAAATCTACATGGGTGCAGTACAGTTATGTAAATAATTAACCCCTCCACACCGTGATACAGACCACGGTACCCGTCGCTATCATTTCCTACTGATGACATCATTCAGACAGAACAGATGTATTTTCCTCATTGTTGCCAATGAACATCAAAGGTGAGTACAACGGTTCTAAGTTTCAAAGTGAAATTATATGGAAAAGCTCTACATTTCTGTGTGTATATCATTTGCAAACCAATACATGGGGTCCTGATAGAGCGTGAGAACTATACAGTTTGCATCGAAATGTGTAAATATAAAATGGACAAAAATATACGAATTTGATAAATAATTGATCGAATCCTGATTGTAGAACCTCACTACATACAAGAGTGTTGCCGATAAAACAATTTAAGTTTGCCTGTTATGTGAATACCATAAAGTAATCACCGTATCCAACATCACTTATATTTTTCGTTCAAAATGAAACATGAATTTGGCAATTCCGGTTTCGAGATTTGTCATTTATTAAAAAAAAAGAAGACAAATATTCACAGAAGGTAAAATCTGTTAATAGGGTTATTGTCATGTACTCAAAATGTCGCTTTGAACATTCGCAGACTAACCCCTCATTAAGCTATAAACAATTGTTAGGTGATAACAACTTCCGGGTGACGGGTGATGTGAACATACGTGTCTTATGAGGACAATGCAATGGCATAGGTAACCGTTACAGTACCCCTGTGTGTTGGGTCCAATATAACATTGCAATTTAATCTTCCATCCTCCCTCCCTCCCTCCCTCCCGAAAGATGTGTTCAGACATGGTTTTAGGCACATACCTTCAAATTATGCAAAATTGTGGAAAGGTTTACCGAGACAGGAACACAGACAAATTTTGAATCTACTAATAGTAAGTCTAGAATCGACACACATATATGAGCAACACTGTCCAATGACGTCTGAGAACTAGGCGTGACCGTATGAGGTCACAGTGACGTCATAAACAGAAGATGGCCACCGAGCCGAATGGCTGTCATGATCCACACTTAATAAGTATATTTAGAATATTGGATATCACGATAGTTTTAATTTGACAGCTATTACATTGTAATTAGTTATCTTCCAAGAGGACTACGTCTGCCAGACCCACCTAATATGACGCCCTGACCTTGACATCCAAATATGTAAGATACAAAAAGTTAATATGTACCATATTGTAAACAGTTCTGACAGGTTTAGCTACAATTCTACCATTGTTTTATACCAGTCTAAAGTAAGTGGTAGCACAGCTATGTACGTCACTCCTGTGTAGACTTTCTTTCCGAAATTTGTTTAACACCGTAATACATAATTTGTGTTTCTAAATTCATCAGATGAGTACTGCGGTTATTGATTTTAAATTACGGTTACAAATTCTGTCCCGCCGAGGTCGTATATACAGGAAGCCTTTGTATTAAACTAAGCCGCGTAATCCTACCGTAGCGAAATCTAAATCTCACAAATATATTGCCATAAGCTTTGAATTATGTTTGTACTCCTGTGATTTGATAATCCAGCTTAAAGGTGGGTTGATTTTAAATACGTTTGTTTTATACTTTTGACCGTCAGTCACTATTTATTATTCAAAATGTTATAAATACGTCATAAATATTATAAATAGCTAGCTATGTCATGATCAAAAACATATTTCTGACGCACGTAGAGTTAATTTTTTGCCATGTGAGTCGTGTAAGTTGAACGGATGAGTTCAAGGTATTTGTTGGAAGGTGGACATAGTATGTCGGTGTTTGCACAAGTTAAACACCGTACTGTAACATTCAGGGTCAATGTAATATGTCATGATACGAAAATATGACATTTAGCAGCTCTTCTTACCACGTGGGACGATGACGATGTTCAATTGTTAATAACCTTCTTTTTCTGCCGACAGTACCCGTCTTTTTGGATGTCATTGATCCTCCGAAAGTATATCACGAGAAGTTGCGAAGAAACGCAAAGCACAAACTAAACTTTATTCAGATATTTACACAGAAGTGATCGGCAAACTTATATTTGAAGATTATCAGTATGGCGACATGTGATATTACTAACGGAGTTGTCAATATTCAACCATCTAAATCACCGCACCCAGTCGGACTAGACGACGGTTCCTCGAAGCATGACCCAAACTCCAAGGATGCAACCTCCACATCCGGGACAGTGTCACAGATGGACGAGACAGACTCGTTATTTTGCGGGTGGTTTAACATCAGACCGAACTGGTTACAAGTTTTCAACACAGCACCATGGCTAGCTTTGACAATATCGTTACTAATGTTCGTACAGGGTATGGGCGTCAGTGGATTTGCCTTCGTCAGCTTGACATCCATTGAAACACGGTTCCAGTTGCCTAGCGTCGGGACGGGACTTATTCTCAGCTCCTACGATCTGACTGCGCTTATCTGCCTCCCCTTTGTTTCCTTCTTCGGAGCATCTTCGAATAAACCCCGATTACTTGGAATATGTACGGTAATCCTAGGATTTGGTTTCTTTTTGTGGACTCTCCCTCATTTTATGAGTGGAACTTACGAGTATCTTAGTTATGGAGAAGGGTACGAGACAATTTGTCATGTCGATGCTAATTATACTTTTTACGAAGATTGCCACGATGACTGGACATCTTTGTCCAACTTCTTCTTCTTATTTGTGTTCGCTCAAATAGTTGTCGCTATTGGTGCTTCCCCTATTTACAATGTTGGACTGGCTCTTGTTGATGAGAATGTGAGTACCAAAAATTCTGGATGGTACGTAGGTGAGTAATCCCTTCAATGTTATTCTAAAAATGTCGACAATCCCAAAAAAAGTGACACAAATAATTCCCGTTAATGGGTTTCATGTATGTAAATATATACAATCTATCCAAATCGTTGTCTGTGTGTTACTGTTAAAATGTTACAGACAAGGAAAATGTACACGTGTAGATTTATGACAATGTCGAAATCCCTATCAAAACACAGCACACAAGTTTCAATGTAATAAATGTGATCAGAAAGAATACAATCCTATAACGGGGAAACCTGTTTCATCATGCGATATACTTAGATATTATTCCCAATATTTTTCTTCGTTCAGTCAAGGAAATACTGGGGACCTAAGGGGCCTTGTCACTACGAGTTGCGGGACTCGTAGTGACAACACCCTTATGCCACGAGTATTTTCCGGTATCAATTGACTACTGTAAGATGGTTACTAGCACATGAAGTACCCCGTATGTCGGCCACAATTCGACCACTTTCAAAATGTGTCAATCAATGCATGAAATGGATGGAACGTTGTGAAACCGATAAGACGGGATAACGAGAGTAGCCTGATTAGAATTCTTTCCATGCTACAGAATTTAAGATCGATTTTATTACAAAAATGGCGGGATTCCTTACTTATTTGACAACCGCGGTTTAATAAATTTCAGATAAAACAGACCGAATTATTTTACATCTTGCGATTTCTTTAGAAGTCGAGAGACAGAGGGGATTCTTCTATAACGACATTTTCAAATTTCAAAAATTGATTGCAATGTATGCTGTTCCTTTTTCTTGTTTACATTAGTCATGGTACATATTTTATCGATAAGTGACATGTTTTATTTTCTGTTTCTACCCTAAGGTATTACTCACGCCTTTGCTGTGTTAGGTCCAGTAACTGGATTCATTCTTGGTGCTGTCTTTCTGTCCATCTATACTGACTTGTTACTAATAGATAGGTAAGCTCCACCCAGTTCGAGGCAATTTTATTCATTTTGCAAACAAATTTAATTATTTCAATGATGTATGAAAATTAACGTGCTTTTTTCATCTAGGCTACTCATGGCTACATTGTTGTCATTTGATTTCACGTAGGTATGACTTTCGACTTATTGCACAAGTAGTTTATTCTATTTTACTTTATTTATATTTTAAATTAATTTCCTAATCTTTATAGAATGTGTTTAACTAAATATATGTTGTTCTACATCGCAGTGTCGATTTGACCCCTGATGACCCAGCCTGGGTTGGTGCATGGTGGTTGGGTTTCTTAATCTCCTGGCTCCTAGCATGGTTGGTAGCTATACCAGTTGGTGCTTATCCTTCTGAATTACCGAGTAAGCCTTAATCTTCTTTCTACCAGGAGGGTTATTTCGTTGTTGAACTTGAGAAAAACAAATTAAGTTTCACCGATACCTCGTCCAGTAAGCATGTATTGATACGTAAGCTAGTGATACATATGTGTACCATGTGCACAGTCACGTATGAGCAGTCTTGTATGCGCGGATGACCCAGAAGAGTCGGTTTTGTAAAGTAAGACATATTTATCTAGGAACAGTGTAGTTTCTCTATATCGATATGGCCTAGACCCTTCGCCTTTGAATTCTTGATTGACCTCAAGCTGAAATCGACCAAGCAATGGTCTTACCTAGTAGCTGTTCGACAGATGACTGAAATTTTGTGAATGATACCCACCACCAGCTATATATAACTATTATACATCTCATTACATCATCAATTCATCCCATCCCTTTTTTTCTATTCTGACAGCTATTTCCAATTAAAAAATTTTTGAAGTGATTGCATGATGAGAAATATATTTTTTACTTTCAGCGAGAAAAGAGATCGAGAAAGAACGCAAGGACCTGGCCCATCAAAGTGATGAAACTAACGACTTTATGAAAACTAAAGGAACATACGGGAAAAGCTGGAAAGATTTTGGACTTGCCACAAAATATATCCTGTGTAATCCAGCTTATATGTTTATCATTCTTGCACAGTGTGCTCAAAATTTACTGCTTTCTGGCGTGGCACCTTTCATGCCAAAATTCCTAGAAAACCAATTTGCACTGACGTCAACTCAAGGCGCCTTAATCGTCGGTAAGTGTAATGTTGATATTTCCCTTCTTACATGGAAATCACGAACTGATGACACATTTTGTTACCTATTGGTGTCAGAACAAGGGTTATACATGTGATGATTTGTGGGTTTGTCGCGGTGAAACTAGGGCTTGAATGTGCGTGTTAAGTTCTCGGAATGTGCCCCAAGTGGAGATAATTTTTTTTTTAATTGTTGTTGTATAGTTTGTTTCGAATTTACCAAATTCAAATAAATATTTTTAAAAATTGAGTAAAAAATTTGAAAATATTTCTTCCATTCTTCTTTCGTTCGTTATAGGAGTGACTGCACTTCCAGGGGCCGTTGGGGGCACTGTACTAGGTGGTTGGATTATTCGACGATTTGACCTGACTGTCAGAGGCACTATCAAGTTTTGCATATTAATCGCTGTTTCGACCATTATCTTGCTTCCAGTATTTCTGATACACTGTCCACAGGATCAGATAGCTGGGGTCAAAGTACCCTATGAGGGAAACAGGTACAAGTCACCACTAGACAGTACAAATCGTGAAGGTTGTCATTCTGCCATACCAGTGAAACACTGACAAGTTTAATTTCAAACAAATATACAGCGCATTGCACGTTACTGTTCACTCATTCTGTTTGATACAACCTTATTTTATAGCTACATTTTGTCTTAAAATGAAATGAACTAATGTGCCACTATGTAGACACCAAATACAGACATAAAAACTTTGGCGTCGGCATTTCTGCGTCGAGTTGCAGCAACAAATGATTGAGCATTTCATTCAGAAATGAAGCAAGAAGTCTTGCTATATTAAGTGTAGTCTGAATGTGCAATTTCTGTAAAGGTTTCTACGTAGTTGGGCGAGTAAACAGGAACGCACTGTGTATTTTATGTTATTTGATCAAAATTGGGTACTTTTGTGAAAAGCGTAATGCACAACTATTTGAAACAGAAGGTGAACGACCTTATCGACCTTCGACATGTTCACACGAATGCTATCCAAACCACAAATCGACAAACTTGTAATCTGCAGCTTGTCGTTTCTTTCTCAATATCTAAATTCCTTGGACAAGATTTGAACCATGACCGAGTCCCAGTAAACACAACTGCATAATTGGGGACCTGGTAGAATAGAGTTTGCAAAGTGAATGTTTTAACCCTTACTTACAGATGTTGCAATGGATTGTATGTGCCGCAGGGAGTTGGGGGGAATGTAAAGGGCCGTTGTAGCACTATATATTGTATGGATTTGGAAAAGTATATCCTTTTAATCCATTTCAACGTCTGTCATTTAGAAACACAAATGTATATGCAAATGTGACCCGATGACGTCATTTTATACCAAAAATGTCGTTACTGGCTTACTTAAACGTTTTGATCTTATCAGTAAGCTTATATGAAACATTGAATATAACAATTCTAATAGCCATGATCACTGATTGAAGTTCTTCACTTTGTCACTTTCATTTATTACATAATTCTTTGTTGACGTTTTGTCATTTTTTTCTCTTTTCCCGCCCTTTTCCGAACTGTCGCTAGAACCGAGCTAGATGAAGTGAATTTGACTCACGCCTGTAATACCCATTGCCAGTGTTCAGATTCTGGTACCTATGACCCGATTTGTGGCACCAATGGTTTAGTGTACTTCGATGCTTGTTTTGCGGGATGTACGGGCACTTCTGAAGATAAAACGGTAAGTTAAAGGCACACCACTCTAGGAAATAAATGTATATTTTCATAACTTTTGAGTTTTCATCTAAATTTTGCGTGATTGCCATGAAATACCAAATTGAAAAACTACATCACCTTTATTGTTCTTACACTGGTACAGCATTGCATCATTGGACTTAACCGACATGCATGTTCTTAGGTTGCGCACTGAATCATTACTCCTCAGTGCTTACTTCTTTTAGATAAATCGTCATGAATATTCAGTGTGCTATCAATGAATATGTATGACTGTTAAGTCCCATGAAGTAACAGTTGATCAATGTGAGAACAATAGACTCTGAGGTGAAACAGAGTTGTTCCAATTTGAAATAATAAAATCACTCTCCAGAGCCCAAAGTTTATGACAATACATTTATTTCCTGGAGTGGCGTTCCATTTGAAAGCAACGACATCTCTGTCTTCAGAAATTGTCAGATTCTTGTGTTTCATTGTTATAGTCAATGCCATCGTTGCGAACAAAAATTATAAAAATCTTTTTACCTGTTGGTTTACTCAACTTTGAAATCTTGTAAAGAAACCCTGCTGCAATTCACATGTGGTCGGCCATCTTGTAAAGAAACCCTACTCACTACAATTGACATGTGGTCGGCCATCTTGTAAAGAAACCCTACTCACTGCAATTGACATGTGGTCGGCCATCTTGTAAAGGAACCCTACTACAAATTGACATGTGGTCGGCCATCTTGTAAAGAAACCCTACTCACTACAATTGACATGTGGTCGGCCATCTTGTAAAGAAACCATACTCACTACAATTGACATGTGGTCGGCCATCTTGTAAAGAAACCCTACTCACTGCAATTGACATGTGGTCGGCCATCTTGTAAAGGAACCTTACTACAAATTGACATGTGGTCGGCCATCTTGTAAAGAAACCCTACTCACTACAATTGACATGTGGTCGGCCATCTTGTAAAGAAACCATACTCACTACAATTGACATGTGGTCGGCCATCTTGTAAAGAAACCATACTCACTACAATTGACATGTGGTCGGCCATCTTGTAAAGAAACCATACTCACTACAATTGACATGTGGTCGGCCATCTTGTAAAGAAACCATACTCACTACAATTGACATGTGGTCGGCCATCTTGTAAAGAAACCCTATTCACTACAATTGACATGTGGTCGGCCATCTTGTAAAGAAACCCTACTCACTACAATTGACATGTGGTCGGCCATCTTGTAAAGAAACCCTACTCACTACAATTGACATGTGGTCGGCCATCTTGAATAGCTCCTACACATTTTATACAATCCTTGTCTTGACACTCTGTACTAAAGACACGAAATAGGCCTGACTGGTCTTTCCTTTAGGTTTAAGAATAACTGATACAGACTTGGGGTGAGGCAATTTGAGATCTCCAACTTCGTATAATTTACAGAACCTTTAACATCCATTCTCTTCACAGCAATATTACGATTGTTCGTGTATTCAAAGTACTAACAATACTGGATCGGACTTACCGAATACTCAATCCCCGGATGCAATCTCCGGAAAATGTGACGTTGACTGCTGGCAGCTACCACTTTTCGTTATATTATTCTTTATTGTCATGTTACTTGGTTTCTGCATTCTGACACCCTACAAGTATCTTACGCTAAGGTAAGGCGAATCATGGTGCGATACTATGTGTACATACATACATACATACATACATACATACATACATACATACATACATACATACATACATACATACATACATACATACATACATACATACATACACACACACACATACATACATACATACATACATACATACATACATACATACACACATACATACAGACACACATACAGACACACACACACATAGACACAGACACACATACATACATACATACATACATACATACATACATACATACATACATACACACACACACACACATACACACATACATACATACATACATACATACATACATACATACATACATACATACATACATACATACATACATACATACATACATACACACGAATGAATGAATGAAGGAATTAATTAATGGATGGATGGGTGGATGCATAGAATACACTATACTATACTATACTATACTATACTATACTATACTATACTATACTATACTATACTATACTATACTATACTATACTATACTATACTATACTATACTATACTATACTATACTTTACTATACTATAATTTGGTTATCTGACTCTCTTCACAGGTGTGTCGTCGACAGTCAACGTTCGTATGCACTGGGAATGTCGGCAGTGTTTAATAAACTTTTTGGTGAGTAAATAAAGCACACCTATACGGGTATGTACTCTATATTCAAATGTGTCACTTCAGTTTTCTGTATGGAAACTTTTAAATTCAACAGTATGACCCGTTAACACAACTACTGACTAAATTCAATAATTACAGGAATTGTTTTAATATCTTTTCTTCACAGGATCTGTACCTGGGCCGGTTTTATTTGGTGTAATCATCGACACCTCGTGTCTGTACTGGCAGACAACGTGTGACACACGTGGCAGTTGTTGGATCTACGACAACAAACAGTTCGGTTTGAAATTTTTCGCAGTTGGCGAATTATTCATGTTTCTGGTGGTGATATTCTTCGTTTTGGCGCACATCTTTTACAAACCACCCCCAGATGAATCTGTTGACAGTGGAGGAGAAGAAGTAACAATACAACAAACTATGTCTCGGGATCAACTAAATACAGTCATGAAGGGAACAAACAGTGATGTATGTTTGATCGGTTATTCCAAACACAACTTGGATGATAATTTCACTGTTTTTTAAAGTTCACAGGTCGTGCAGTACGCATGTCTGGATAAAGTAACTGGTTTCTGCATGTCGACAAACATGAAGCGATCATGTCAACTCTTACCATTCCTAAGTTCCGACCATAATGTTAACATTATGGTCTTTGGCTTATTTGCATGACGTCAGATGTCATCTGGCGACAAAATTTTTTCCCCAATCATGGAAATTTCAGCTCAGAAAGAAAAGTTTCATTTTCGAGACCTTTAATAGTTACTGGCTAGGTCTTCGTAGCGTTGGACTCCAAGGTTTGTGTCTGTGAAGGGACGACTGCTGCACGGGTTCCCCTCGTCGTGGCATTATGCTTCGTCACAGACAGTTGGAGGGAGACACTTCACTAACATAATTTTACTTTCAAATCTCTTAATGTAAAACGTGGTTCGCCACTGAGCTTGAACCTGGCGTCTTTTGACTTCATCTTTGATTTCCTTGTGTTACATATCAAAGTTTGCCATTTTCGTCAACTTTTGGACTCAAAGAATTTCTGTAACATGTCACGTGTGTTATAGTGCTAGCAATAGAGTCACTATCGTGTATTGTCCTGATCTGCAAGACGTAGAATTTGTGCTTATTAGCGAGTGATCTCTTTGCAGTTCTGCAGGGGAGAAAATCGAGGTTTCTTAGGTGAGAGACTGAACGAATTATTGGATGACATTCTGACAAGCTAGAGCATATCTTTCGTAGTACGTTTTTTGACGGTGCTGTAAAGAGACCCGTTTGTTTACGACAATGCCGTAAAGAGGCCCGTGGTTTGACGATGATGATCGGATGAATGTTTGCCATTAGCTCAGTATAGTTACGAGGAGTTTCCTCCGATTTGCGTTATAGTGCTTATTAGTATAGTATTTAATAATAAATGTTTACTTTTAAATTTAAGATGTCTTTTTTCTTCCATATAACCTGTATTTCAGGATTGAACACTCTCCATTATTTCTATAGTATGTGAGTCGCTCAGCGATTATTTCCGGCTCGTTCAAAAAGATATTAAACGAATGTATATACAGCATATGCATCATTTTTGCGTCACTTAACATATTACTGAAGCTCTTTATAAGGTCCATTCCGATTGGTTAGAAAACAAAGGAAAGAAGCACAGCTGTTGGCTGTATTGTTAATGAGTGATAGAGAATATGCATATTTTCCAATTACTGGCAACCTTGTAATAGCTTCACATTGGCCCAAATATGAAGCTGTCCTTTTAGTTATGTAACTTAAAATAACGTTAGTTATTGAATAATAATATATGATTATATTTTAAAATTATATATGTGTATATATATACACATACATACATGTATACACATAGGAATACATTTATACCCACACAGACAGATATAGACAGACAGACATACATACATACATACATACATACATACATACATACATACATACATACATACATACATACATACATACATACATACATACATGCATGCACGCACGCACGCACACAACACACACACACCTACCTACCTACCTACCTACCTACCTACCTACCTACCTACATACATACATACATACATACATACATACATACATACATACATACATACGTCACAATCGCCCGTCTATTCCCCAGCCGATCAGACCATCGGCCATAGACAGAGCTGTGCAAATTTACCTTTGGTTCCCGCTGCTGAGTTATATTGGAGCGCGTCCTCGCCGTGGGGTTAATGTCCCACGCCACAGGATGCGAATAAAACGATAACTAATCGCCTACAATCCAACACATCAGCCGTACTTTATTCTCCGTCATCAAAGCACTACAGTTCACAGGTTTGCAATACCAGACCTTACATACTACGGTCTGCATACTACAACTAACCGGACCTCACAACACACCGGTTCGCACTACTCGACGGTTCACGCTCAACTCTCCGTAAAACTACAAACCACATGTAAACCTGGGTATTTCCCGCTCAAACTGGCTACAATGTTACTAACTGTCCGGAGGTGACGTAGTTCTTCTGAATTGGTCCAGAAATAGTGAAAATGACCCAGCTCCACGAAGCAAAAGTACTAGCTGTCCCAATAACATGCTTTGGGTCTAACAAACAGTAATATGGTAACTACTAAACTACTAAACATACTTTACGAGGTGGCGGCTCGTACCGTCACACATACATACATACATACATACATACATACATACATACATACATACATACATACACACATACACACATACACACATACATACATACATACATACATACATACATACATACATACATACATACATACATACATACATACATACATACATACATACATACATACATATGTCACAGATGACATATTTATATTTTCAGTAAACTTAATATTTTAACAACATCGCATGTCCTAGTTTGACTGAAAGGTCAATAGACTGTCTCCAGGATATTGGATTCAGACCACACAGGATTCCAAGCATACTCGAATACATGAGACGACAGTCTGCATTTCATAAATATCTAGGATTCATAGTGATCATTCATCAATGTTTTAAGAATACTTTTAGGGCATGATCACGCCCAGAAATAATTATTTGGCCATTGGCCATGCGTTATGTAAATTTAGACTTTAAGGACGTCACAATAAAGCACACTTGGAACTGACAGGCACTCAGTCTGGGTAGGGAAACTTTGCTTCGCGGGAAGTCAATGAACGAGGCACTATGCTGGGTGCTTGCCTTGATTTCCAATGTAGATCTTTAAACACTGTGTGTAGTCTGAGCTAATTCCCTTTAAAGTTCAAGTGTGATCCTGGTACGTACATACAGAAGTTGAGTCAGATATGAGATATGAGAGTGATTCGGGTGTTATTACTTGGTCTATCAGCTGTGTGCGAAGATCAGTAGTAATACATACATACATACATACATACACACATACATACATACACACATACACCGACCTAATTAATAGAGCTTGGAATATGGGTTACAAACACTGGTATTAATAATGTTATAAGAATAAAACATTCTCATAAACATTCTCATGTCTTGTATAAATCTAAATGTCATGGATTAAAATATGGAGTTTGAGAACTTTACAGTGTTATCTGTTATAATGTTGATATTAATAAAATCATTTGTATCCTTCGCCTTTCTTTGATGATGAAATATTACTCCAGGCAAAATGGTCAGTAGAAAAATAATGGTACTGAAATTATTTTAGAAAGTTTACTGGGAATATATATTTACAGTTTCCTTCACTCCATGCAACGGTTTTAAAAGTTAAAATCACAAACTAAAACTGAAACAAGATGTTGCCATGTTCGACAAATATCTAACACTGTCACATTTTATCATACTAACACTGCTACATTTTATTGTCTGCCTGGACAAATATCATACTAACACTGCTACATTTTATCATACTAACACTGTCACATTTTATCATACTAACACTGCTACATTTTATTGTCTGCCTGGACAAATATCATACTAACACTGCTACATTTTATCATACTCACTGCTACATTTTATCGTTTGGGTGGACAAATATATTAACACTGCTACATTTTATCGTTTGGCTGGACAAATATTTATTTATTCAGGTAAACCAACGGGCATAAAGCCCATTTACAAGCACCTTTAAACACTTGTCACCCAAGAAGTCCAGTGAGGGCCATCCCTCATGGGTTCAGTGTTAATGCAGGAGGAAACCGGAGTACCCGGGGAAAATCTGCGTTGTTCGGTAGAGTCAAACTGAACGATACTCTTCTTACTTACAGAGTGGTAAATTTAATCGAACCCCGACCGCAGTGTAAGAGGCAAGTGGTTTAACCACTTGGCCACCGACAACCCATATCATACTAACACTGCTACATTTTATCATACTAACACTGCTACATTTTATCATACTAACACTGCTACATTTTATTGTCTGGCTCAATACAAACCTTACCAACAGTCTTATTTTTTTTCGAATTCAAGTTGACAATGATGTATATACAGTGATATGCGATAGTGTGTGTGTGTGTGTGTGTGTGTGTGCGCGCGCGCTGGGGTGCATATGTGTACCATGTCTGAAGTTTGTTTGAGTAATATAAGCCAGAAAGTAACTTCTAAATTTCAAAGTAACTATAAACAAATAATTCATAAAATCTAATCCAATCCAAAAAAATCTTATTTGTCATGGTCCTAGAATAATTCACAGTTTCTATTTTCAAATGGAACTGTTCACAAATTATTTTTATCTGATTAATTATATAAATGTGTATATCAAATGTGATGAAAAATTAGAATGAATTTTTACACTAGTAACAATGTTCTTTTTTGGCAACATTTTACATGATTACATGATTTCTCTCCACGTTTTCCTTTGTAAGGCCAAAAAAAAAAAATATGTCTGGTTCTGGTCAGCGCGCGCGTGCCCTGAATACCCCCGCGTCGATCCTTTTTTTTCCGATAATTTTTGCTTTCCCGTTCCTTATTTACAATTCCCCGTCGATCAACACTGTATGCAAGGCTAGCGGAAAAAATTTAACTCGTGTGATGGCGCACTTCTATTTGGTAACGGGTACCCTTTTCTTCTAGTACTGTTGCATACCCATAATCCCCCGTACGATATGTGTACGTAATATGTACGATGAGCGTGGTTGATGGGAATCACGGGAAATAGTGTGTTCACTGTGCTAGGTGGTAAACCGCTCACATGTTTCGAAAATGTCAGAAGTTTGAGTACGTCGTGAGCAATCGAAATGTTGATATCAATTCAGCTGACTTTCGAGGTGTTCTTAGTTCTGGTGATCGTTTCGTTCTGCCTTCTGAATACAAAGATTTTCCTGTAGCGTAAGCAGTTAGCTCTGGATGTATGCGCTACGATGTTCGACACGTCTTTCCATCTGCGATGAGTTGGAAAGACGTGTCAAACATCGTACCGTATACAGACTGCGTATCAGACTGATGATGGACGGTGCTCGAAAGAAAACACTGCCTCCTCTACGTCCGTTGGACAGACCTATTTCTCGTTATTTAACGTTGCAAGTTGCACAATGACATTATACAGTGGTTGCAAGGCAAGACTCATTATCTTGGATGGGATTATAACTGCAAATCGGGATTATAACTGCAAATCACTGGGCGATAAGATAAATTTGTAAATGTGACTAGTGATGCCCTGATGGATGATTGATCCGCATCGTATAAAACTTGCCATACAACAGTGCCAACTTCCAGAGTTGTATGACATCTTCCGAGAGCATGTAAAGTGTCAAAAATGTGTATTTACTAATTTGCCAAAAAAAAAAAAAATTAGGAAAAAAAAAAAAAACGCGCGTCGTCGCACCACTTTAGAAAGTTTACCCTGACCAGAACCAGATTTTTATTTTTTTTTGGCCTAACAATCAAACATACAGCAGTTTTTTATTTAAAATGTATGTGGTTACATAAATATGGATTCTGAACTGCGAGTACGATCTTACAGTACAGTATTTACAGACTTGAAATGTTGTACGAGCAAAGCCGTCACAAAACATTTCTATATCTTGTAATATATAAAAAAAAAATGCTGAAATTTAATTAGAATTGACATGATGCCGTAATTCCTTTAATGTCTCTTATTGGAAACTCAACTTTCGATCTGTCTCTCCTCTCATCTTCATTTCCCGGTGCGTTACCAATATGGATATGTACATGTTCAATATTCACTTGCTGAGGTCTATTTGGATCTGATATTTGAGATTTTAGAGGTATCACTTGACTGTCATCAGTTGTGGGTATGTCAGAGGTTGGCGAGCCACCATGCAGGTTCCTACTTCCGGAATTTCTATTTCTTTCGCACACTGCCTCGTATATCATAAAGCATGACACTATACCCATGGACATAGCTGCAGGTAACAGTGGAAACCCCAAGTATTTACTAGATACATCTATCGAAGGAATAAAAAAAGAACAATTTTTTAGATTATGAGTTTGATAGCTTACGTGTCACATCTATGCTTTTCTTGAACACAACAACTTCTTACCTCCGATTAACTGTTAAAAACTTCCAATTCTTACCTCCAATTGGCAGACCAACAAGAGCTCCAGCACCTAATAACGGTAGAATTGAACCCAGGGAGGTTGTCCTTCCAACATCATCAGTTGAGTATTCAACGTAAACGAATGCTAGTGGAAAATACATTCCACTAAAAACTCCAACCGAACCAAATGTAATAAAATATTCTGTGAAACTATCGGCAAAATAACTACCAATGGCTGTGATCGTAGTCAATATTACGACGATAAGAAATGTAAATAGCACAAACTGTTTTTCGTATTCCGGAGTCAATCTGCGTAAGGAACCCGTTCCATGGAATAACTGTCCGAATATCATGGCACCAGCACATGCTATGAACAATGTTTCTGTGTCTCTAAGGTTATAGGTCATCGTATTTGTTTGATTCATCATTGCCATGGTTTCTGTTGATTCCATCACTTTCGGAAGGTGTGTGATAAGATTGCTGTGAGCGACACCAACGAAAAACATTATTCCGACCAACACGAAGCGTTTTTCCTCATAGTAAACACGTTTCAGTATCTCCGAAAATTTGATGCCACCATAGTCAAATTTCCCGAGTGACCGCAAAAACATCGCCGGAATTAGTAACTGGATGTCCATACATGCCATAATCGTGAAAATGCTTCGACGACCATATATTTTTGACGTATGTTTAAAAATTGGCGGGAAAACCAACATGCCAACACTCAGTCCGATGAACGCTATGGCATTAAAGAAAACTCGCCGTCGACTTTTGAAGCAATCATGTAGAATTCCTAGATTTGGTGTCAGAATGAGTCCATATCCAAACCCTGAAAATAATAAAAAACGGGACAAGTCAGTGAAAAGAGATGTTTTCACGGTTTAGCAAACAGTAAAAGCAGGGCTTGGCAAGTCACTCGGGTTTACGAAAAGTGATTTATCACAATTAAATTGGAGAAAAACAATCATAGCAATGTAATGTATAATTTAATTTAAAATGCGATATATAAATACTGATCACATTATAACACTTGTTAAAACCTACCAGTAACTCCTCCATACGTGAAACAAAGTAATCCAACACTCTTTGCAAACGCTGAGAAAACAAGTCCTGTTGTTGACAGAACAACACCAACGGACATCACCACACGAGGAGAAAGTTTTTTTGTCGTTACACAACGAAGACATTTGTATGTGTTTGCCAAGTAACTCGCCAGAGGAGGGACTGCGCCTGTCAGTGTAGAGAACAAAGATGAAATCAATTTGTCATGGGTACGGGTAGTGGCGCATATTAATATGTCTAGCCACTGAGCCAAGAGTTATACTTTTGCCACGTTACGAGTTAAACTTTACATTCATTCATTCGTGATGATTTATCTATTTCGTTCCGCTGTACAATTTACAGCCTCGATGTCGGGGCCCACAAAATATGACGAATACAATTGACTCTAACTCTGACAAACTATACATCTTTAAGTTTGACCATTTTATCAAACATTTCACCTTCACAAGCTATACGTATCAAGACATTTGAATTATGCTTTAAAGGAATCATTTTTGCGGTGCTCTTTAACTTTTGACCGTCACATAAAGTATTGGATTATCCACAAATTTGCCATGATGCCTTTTATATAAAATATGATGACATTTATATACATAAAGCTCTATAAATTGTGCCAACACATAAAGTGTCCGAAAATGAGAATTAGCCAAAACCATGTATTTACCATACCTGTTACATACAGTACGATGATATTTATATACACAATCCATTTAGGGTCCACTGACTGTGTCTTATCATATTTGTGATGGAATATCCGTAGTTCGTTGATAAATGGCCACATTCCATAGTTTAACCCAACACAAATGAAGATTACTACGAAAGCACTTACAACTGTAAACACTTTCCTTCCCAAGGGTGGCTCGTCTTGTCTTTTCCTATAAAAGAAATCATTGTTATTCTAGGCAAGGCCAACAACAACAAAATTGATAACGCTTAATTTCAAATTAGGGTGGATTGGTAGGATATTTTTTTTATCTTCGAGGATCTGTCCAATGTTCTCGTCCTATTAATACAGATGTCAACAGAGACTTCTCAGTGATCTAATCTCGATACGCAGACGACACTGTGTGATACGCTGTATTCCACCATGTTGTTTTGATCACACAAGACAATGGCGTCTTCAAATCTCACTATTTCTTGCGTAGCTCAATTTTTTTTCCAATTTTCGATAATATTTTCGAATTACAAAAAATATTTAGGGTGGCAGTTTAAAACTAGGTTGGGTCGGGTTACCAGAACCAAACATTTTTTTTGCCTAAGTAAACTAGTATACATGACATACACATCAGAAATATGTCATGTAAACTTTTTCTGTTACTTTGCTCAGGAAAACTCCAACCTATTGTCAGTTAAAATTAAGGGAAACAAGTAGAGCCTGAGGTCTCCATAATAAAGGTCAAAGTGTTATCAAAATTAGAATCCAATATGGCCGCCGAATAACGAAAAACGAGACAATGAACCTCCACGTTTCTTTTATTATTTCATAAGGACCAGCAAGAAATTTCATATGGCAAAGATTTTGGAAGAATTGGAGAACTTTGATTTTCATGGAAATTTGTCCCGAGGTGCATTCTGCATTAATTAACGACCATACAAAGGCATTTCACCCACATATGTATATCGGACGAGTGGCAACCAATAAACTCTAACCGAAAGTTCACCCCAACGACAATATGGCATAGTAAGATTGATAGGACGTTCGGCTATTGATTTATACCAATCATTGAATTATCACCTACATAGCTTCTGACTGATTTATTTCTATTGATGACTATGACTTAAACATATCACGTGATGTCTAGCAACTTAACTGGTGAGCTCTCACAAATGGTATTCAGATGTGATATACATGTAGAAAAATAACACCATGACATGGATATAATTTATTGTGTTAGTATCAATAAATTCGATAATAAACGCCACACACTGCAGAGTTTCGGTTACCAAGCGCCTGTAGTCAGTGTGTATAAGTTTGTGTATGTATTGTAATTTGAACTCTGATTTCTCTCGAAATGGCGTCCTAGTTAGAATTCTAACTCTGAGCTTTTACAACTATTAATAGACCGTTATGAGTACAAAGTGAAACCAAATGTACGTACGTACGTATGTAACCCCGCCTCTCGTTGGATAATGTATAATGGTATGTGTGTAACATCATGACCACTGTCTGACTGATGAGATGAATTTACCAAGAGATAAATCAAGTAAAATATAATAAACACAGCATTGCATGACAGGAAAGAAGGGCCTTAATTCATGCATATAACTAGTTCGAGCCAGTTTTTAATGGGTATGACTTCTTACTTTGTCAGCTGTGGCGGCTGTTGCTGCTGATCAATCATCTCTTGATCCTCTTCAGTAATGTCTGTCAAGGTTGGCATGTTAAGATCGCGTTCTTCTGACACACTATAACTGTCGGTTAGTCTTGTTGTTATTTCATACCTTTGAACACTCTTCTTCTCGTTGGTTCACAATTCATTCACTGTTTACAAAATATAGACCATGTCATCTTTAGGTCTGAGTTTATGCAATAAATGAAATGAGAGACTAAGGGCTGACCTTAGAATGACCTATGACGTTTATTGTGATTATATTGACATGTAATAACTTAAGACACTCAACATACGGAGAAAGTAAACACATACGTAATAATCATACTTTTCCCTGCTCGATCGGAAAACCGACCCCCCCCCCCCAAAGGAAATGACCACACCCATAATATTAATTTTAAAAAAACCAAGATTGTACGATCGAGAAGCCTAGTTCCTCTTTGTAACGTGTCCTAAGATGGACGGGTAAAATTCGCCTCATATAGTATCCGTTTACGTCTCGCAACTTTAAATATAGACCTACGTATAGACCACATTGACTGCATATCGACCTACATATAGACCACATTGACTGCATATCGTATGTGTGTTTAACTCGGAGCATACAAACTTGTAGAAAGTCCAAAATTAAGGCAACATATGTAACATACTAATAATAACAACGGGTGTGATTGTAATAATCTTAGCTTCGAACATTTACGTAAACAACATGGTATCTTTGCCGTCCTAGTTTTTGACGCGACGAGACATACACATAAAGGTTGATATGGTAATATAAAAACTGTATCTCTCCTTATACCTCCATGACTACACATACCTTCTCCACCTGTTGATTTGTAGGTGTAAGTCTTACTTGAACTGTTTTGGCTATGTAGGGCCTACAATTCATGAATGTCCACTGTACGTAGCCTCAGAGCAGTTTGGTGGTCTGAGATCGAGTGCGCAACACAAACCGTAAAGAGTCGCAAAACGAAAGTTGTGTACGAAAAGTTGACCCTAATGTTAACCTTTGTAGGCCAGATGCTTTGTAAGAGAGCTTTGTTTATTGGATAGGTATTGAATATTTTATGACAGTATACGACACTAGTCATGCGTGGTCAGTGGATTAGCATAGTCTTTCAGCATATAGTCTCACAGACTCGACAAGATTTAAGGCTAATCAAGCGTGAAGTACCTACACGCATATATGAGACGTGGATTTGAAGGGTTCATCATATTTAGACAATAATTTGTTGTTGTTCACTTTCGTTTTCTTCTACCTTTCGTTTATGTGCCTCCCTTCTCTTTCAGACTAGACTATTAGCTTGATTAGTTGGTTTGTTTCGATTATATCCTTGAATGTTGAGAGGACATGGCCGAAATCAACTAAGTATGCGATATCTCTCCCTCAAACAGTAGGTTTCTTAATGTTTTTACTTTGATTTTCTGGTAGAATGATAGAGCAGTAATCTACGTAATCAGTAATCTGTCCATTTGTAGGCAAATAGTTTGAACTTTCCCAGGACGTTCGTCTCTCGGTTATAACGACCAGGTCCCGTCGATGTAGACTGGTGTTTTTTATGCTTTCTGTTATCATGTTCAGAAAGTAGACTTACCAATTTAAAAGCATCTTTTGACAACTATTGATGATTTATTAACAACGGGCTAATGTATGTTGTGTACACCTACAGGGGGTGTACGTTGGAAGTTAGAGTTGCACAATCAATCTCTGAATCAGTCAATAGTAACCAGGCTATACTGTATGTTGTATACACCTACAGGGGGTGTGCACGTTGAAAGTTATATTCGCACAATCAATCTCTGAATCAGTCAAGAGTAACCAGGCTATACTGTATGTTGTGTACACCTACAGGGTGTATGTACGTTGGAAGCTAGAGTCAGTCAATAGTAACCTAGTCTTTGAAATGTTTTAAAGTCATAGCCAAGGCAGTAGAACACTACTACCAATGTGTGATATTCCCCCGAATAAACTCTATCAGCGGACGCAATATATCATGGAAGCAATCAAAAAAGTATTGGTCAATTTAGAGTGGTGTGCACGGTCGGGGAGGGGGTGGGTGGGGGGGGGGGCTGTGTGATTGCATTGATATCAATTCTATCTCGTCGTTTATTTACAGTGTATGCGAATAATTATAGCAGGTTATATATACCATGGGTGCAGGAGAAAGTCAAGAAAATATTTTTCTCAGCATCGGGGATAACACAACAAGTACGTCTTGCTGCTTCATGATGAGATGAGAATCAAAACTGATTTGGTTATAGAACTTCCCGGTATCACAGTGGCCAATCACGTGATGGTTTTCATGGCCCTTAGCATCACAATGGCCAATCACGTGGTGGTTTTCATGGCCCTTAGCATCACAGTGGCCAAGCACGTGGTGGTTTTCATGGCCCTTAGCATCACAATGGCCAATCACGTGGTGGTTTTCATGGCCCTTTGTAGCACAGTGGCCAATCACGTGGTGGTTTTCATGGCCCTTTGTATCACAGTGGCCAATCACGTGGTGGTTTTCATGGCCCTTTGTAGCACAGCGTACAGTTTGGAATACTATAGAAGTTTCAGTATTGACCATATTTATTAGCTTTAACTTTTGACGGAACTTCTCAGAAGATTATATTCTACTCTCTTCATAAGGATGACATTAATGATAGTGTAAGTTTAAGTGATAGTACTAGACTTGAAACAACAACAACAACAACAACAGCAACAACAACAACAACCCCTCCCCCAGGGCAACTGCCTTACCACTACCATACAAGGATGGTCCGTTGGTAAGGGGTCGTTTTGTGTGCTCATAGCGAAAACGAAAGGTTGTACTTTTCAATTTGCTATCAAGTAAATCACTGGAGGACATGAAAACATATTAACTTTATAAACAATATAAGATAGCCAGTTAGTACAAAAAATTGTAAAACAAAAAATGTCTTCTTTTTGATTGAAAGTATGCCAATGTCTGATGTCTTTTAATACCATATGGTCCTTGCTTTGACGCTGTATTATTCTGAGTAACCATGGTGATAATAGGGTTAAAAATTAAAACATTATCGTGGTATCACGTGTCCTGTCCGTGTAAATTGAACAATCCATGTTATCTATTCTTTTGTATACAGTCGGTATGAGAAAGGGTCGCTATTCTATTCTATTCTATTCTATTCTATTCTATTCTATTCTATTCTATTCTATTCTATTCTATTCTATTCTATCCCTTTGTAACAATCAAACGTAGAGTAAATAAATGTTTGTGTTACCTTTTTTGTGATAGTTAAAAATGGATTATGTTGTAGTCAAACTTATTGTATTGTAATTTGTGGCATTCTCTTAAAAGTGTCACGTGTCATTTCCTACTCTCAAGTGCTAAAATCCATCACAAAAATATTCAATATACATGCATATCTCCTTTTAAATGTTGAAATTGGATTATAATCCACATGGTAATGAGTTAAATCTATCCAGTTCTCTCTTTTTTCTCTCTTCTCCAAAATTGGTCAGTTGAAATCTGACTTGCCTCGAATCTTTATTTTCTGGGGCGTTATTAAAATGAACATGTAAGTGTCCAATATTCACTTGAGGTCTATTTGCAGGATCGTTAACGTTCCTCCCAAATATTTGAGATAGTACCACTGGTCCGCTGTCTGTTGTTGGTATTGTACCATGCGTAGATCTTGCGGAGTTTGTCGACTCATCATCGTACAAGTCAGCACTTCTGGAATTTCTACGTATACTTGTTCTGCCTTCGCACGCTGCCTCGTATATCATAAAGCATGATACTATACCCATGGAGATAGCTGCTGGTAACAGTGGAAACCCAAGGTATTTACTAGATGCATCTATCGAAGGAATAAAAATATAGAATTAATTGTAATTAATTTCATGTACATTATTGATAGCAGAAATATGGAATTCTGGTCCCTGTCGTGGACAACAATGAATTGTGTTTGATTTCCAGGATGCTTAGAATTCTGAAAACTGTTTCTATTTTTGGAGTCGTATAACTCAAGGCCCTGAAATATGATGAGGCCACCACTGAGACGACCCATTTCAATCTTTATAAAGATTCGTCTTCATTGGCGTGTTTAAGTTACCTCGTGACAGGGCGCCCTCACGCTGTAGGCCAACCCTTTCACGAGCTTACCGGTGAGGGCGGGGGCGACACGACACATTACAGCGCCGCGCCGATAAACGAATTCAATAAACATGTAAGTAAGCAACACATATTCTCTATTTTGTCTTAGTTTGTGAAATAAACAACACTTTCTTACCTCCAATTGGCAGACCAACAAGAGCTCCAAGACCTAATAACGGTAGAATTGAACCCAAGGAGGTTGTCCTTCCAACATCATGGGGGCGACAGTATTCAATCGAAACGAATGCTAGTGGAAAATACACTCCACTAAAGAGTCCAACCAGGACAGAAACAACGAACAATCCCGTAAAGGTATCGGTAAATTTACTAACAATCGCTGTGATGGTGGTGAGTACTACTGAGATGAGGAATACAAATAACACATATCTTTTTTCGTATGCCGGAGTCAATCTGCGTAAAGAACACACTCCATGGAACAATTGTCCGAATATCATAGCACCAGCACATGCTATGAACAATGTTTCTGTGTCTCTAAAGTCATAGGTCATAGCATTTGTTTGATTCATCGTTGCCATGGTTTCTGTTGAAGCCATCACATTCGGAAGGTGTATGATAAGGTTGCTGTGAGCGACACCAACAAAAAGAATGATTCCGACTAATACGAATCGCTTTTCCGTACAGTAAACTCTTCTCAATAGCTTAGTAACAATCGAGAGTGTGATGTCACCTTTGTCAGATTTCGTGATAGGTTGCAAATACATCGCCGGAATTAATAACTGGATGTCCATACATGCCATAATTGTTAAAATGCTTCGGCGGCCATACAAATTTGTCGCGTGTTTGAAAAGTGGCGGGAAAACCAACATGCCGACACTCAGTCCGATGAAGGCTATGGCATTAAATAAGACGTGTCGCTGAGTTTTGTGCCGCCGACTTTCGAAGCAATCTTGAAGAATTCCTAAATTTGGTGTCAGAATGAGTCCATATCCAAACCCTGATCATGAAGAGAAGAAAAGAAAAGTCGTAACAAGTCAGTCAAAAGCGATGTTTACGATTTGCAATTACGCGAGAATTTGCAGTCAACCGAGATTTCGAAAAATGATTTTAAAATTACTGAAATTTTATTCTATAGACAACTGAATTAGAAAAAAAGAAACGACCATGCCAGTCTAACCAATAAAACTTATCTAAAACGACAGAAAAAGTAAAAGTAAATAATGAGTTTCATTACAACAATGGTTAAAACCCTACCAGTAACTCCTCCATACGTGAAACAAAGTAATCCAACACTCTTTGCAAACGCTGAGAAAACAAGTCCTGTTGTTGACAGAACAACACCAATGGACATCACCACACGGGGAGAAAACTTGTGTGTCAAGTAACATGCCAGAGGACCTATTGGTGTAGAATAAAAAGATGGTAAAGCGTGTAAATGTGTCGTGCTAGCTAGCTAAGAGTTGTGTATTTGACGCTAGTTAATTATTCGTTTATTTTGTAATGATGTGTTTCTTATATTTCGTTTCATCTGACAGACTTCTAGTGTCCACATAACAAAATATGACAGTCACAAATAACTCAGTGGCATAGTCTCGATAGTGGTAAATTTTGTTTTCCTTTAAACTTGACAGTGAATTGAAACATGTCACCTTCGAAAGACTCACCAAATATATGAAGGTGTGCGAAGTTGTAAACAATGAACAAAGTGCCTTGTAAAGATACATTTTCTTGAAGATCCGTCGTTGCGGGCGCTCTTTACTTCACGCCCATACAGTGTTCGAAAATAAAAATTAAACGATGTATTTACCATACCTGTTACATACAGTACGATGATATTTATATACATCATCCATTTAGGGTCCACTGACTGTGTCTTATCATATTTTTGATGGAATATCCGTAGTTCGTTGATAAATGGCCACATTCCATAGTTTAACCCAACACAAATGAATATTACTATGAAATTACAAAGAACTGTAAGCACTTTCCTCCACAAGGGTGGGCCATCTTTTCCTCTCTTTTGGCTATAAAAGAAATTACAAATTTGGGGAAAAGAAGTCAGCTTTTGTACTTTTAGAATTGTCATTATTAACGGCCACACATGCAACCATCGATTGGTGTTATCAATAGCAACACATGTTTTATATTTGTCGTAAAAATAGATCTGGTTGTGTAAGCATTAATGGGTCTGGTGCTTTATCTATAAGCGTTGCCGTAAAAGGGCCTGATGTTTTTATAACGATGTAATTTGAATGATATTCGGCTGAAAGATGTCGTTGGTAAATGTGTTCTTGTTATACTGCGCTGTACACGTTTAGACTGAAATATTTCTTGTTCTAATTTCTTGTGTTCACCGATAATATCTAAAAAATGTAAACCATGTGTCCAAGAACATGGGTGTATATGCTTTCTTGCTAAATCTACATTTTTTTTCATAAGAGTCCAAAATAAAACTTATTTTTAAAATGACATTTCCTTGTATCACAATTTGTATATAGTGATGACGTCACTCATATCTAGAAGGAACAGACACAACTACAATAACAACTAAGTTTGAAACTTAACTAGCGGAAGTCCGTATATAGTAGTCTGATGGTTTGTAGCATGATACAATTTTAAACATGTGTTATTTTTAGAGTCGTGACTCAGATATGAACTGAATTTTTGAAATCCATACAGACTGAAGTAGATAAATTCGTAAAATAACAAGTTTGAAAAACATTGGACAATAATTTTTAAAGTCAGGGAAAAATGTGATGTCATTTCCGAGGACATTGCAGTCACGTGACACACTGTCACTGATATGAGTTTTCTGTGCGAGACCCATAACTTCATATTTTGAGATATCTTTAATGCAGCATTATTCTAACAACATATTGAATTATAAACTTATCTAGCAACTGCTAGAAGTTTAACTCTCACATTAAGTATTCATATGTAATATAAAAATGACGTAATTTATTGGGTACCAATATATTCGAAAACAGTGGTGACCATATAGTTTCGGTTACCAAGCCTCTTTGTACATACAGTTTACATCACTTTAATGATTAACTCCACTTAAGAATTAAGTTGTATAAAGTAATAAAATGATATGAAACATTGAAGGATGACTATAAATATAGTGAACAACAATTCTAGTATCCTTACAACATCCAAGTGTCTACTGGACATAGATGTACACACACGGGTTACACTTCTAGTATCCTTACAACATCCCAATGTCTACTGGACATAGATGCACACACACGGGTTACACAGTTATTGTATTCGCAACGCCATGACAGGACAGCCAAAGGTTCCGTGTAACTAGAACCGGTAACACTTTCTACGAAGTACGAGTTCTTACCTTTCAGATTGTTGGCGTTCTTCCATCATTCCTTGATCTACTTCGGTAATATCTGTCACGGTTGGCATATTATTATGATCGTCTTTTTCACCGTCCGTCTGTGTCGAACAACTTCAAATCAAATAACGCTAGAACTGATAATTACCTCCTTCGAATTGTGTTACTTCCAACTTGGAAAATCCCTGTTTGTCGTTCATGCCCGATTCATCATTAACTGCTTGCAAATAGATATTAGATCACCTTTAGCTTACAGGTTTAAATATATCGCAACAATCATTTTGAAATGGAACACGAATGGGTGACCTTAAAATGACCTATGACGTCACAGTTTTCTGCAGTTCCCATGTAAGATGATCTACCATACTCAACACATCACAGTAAAGTCTTACGTTGATTCTGTCGTGTTATACTAAATATAAACAACTTTCTGACAATTTACAAGGAGCTAGCTACGTTTTCATATGTTTTTTTAAAAAATCCACTTTATAGCGTGACCTAAATGGAAGGGTAGAACTTCGTCTCGTATATTATTGGTTTACTGACGTGTCTCAGCAGTCAACAACAACGTAAATGAGAGTTGTCTCGCAAGGCTACATGTACATACATGTACGTTCATGATAAATAAAATGATTGCCCACAGCGATTTATCCAGTGGTTGAGTGTCTAGTCTAGTCTCTATATCATATATGACTTCAAACATACAAACTTTTAGAAAGTTCAAAATAGATTTTTAACAATAGAAACGGGTGTGACTACAATAATCTCACCTTCGAACATTTACGTACACAACATGGCATCTTTGCTGTCCGTGGTCTTTACGCAACGACATGCGCATAAGTGTATAAATAGCAGATCTTCTTCAGCTATTGTTCTGTAGAGACAAGTCTTCAAATGCACTGTTTAGGCCACGTACGGTCAATAAGTTGAAAATATCCCTTTGAATACGCTACATAAACGGCAAAGATTGGTAACCAAACTATCAATGTATACGGAAAGTTGACCTCAATGTTAACCTTTGTAAACCAACGCGTTGAAAGAGAGTATTGTATGTACAGGTATTGTATTTTTACAACCAATATACGACACTGTTCATGTGTCCTTCGTGGTGATTAGCATATATGTTATCATAGACTCGATTTAGGATCAATCCACCGGGAAGTACCTGAAGTACCTGAGTTGGAAAGTAGACGTAGGGTTGTAAGGTTGCTCATACCTATCATCATAGGCTTCTATCTCCTTGAGGACAGCAATTGTTAGCTTTATAATTAATGAATTGTCGATATATTGATTATTGATAAATTGAAAGCAAATTCATTATCATAATTCTACGATTAGTTTAATTCCAAAATTATTTTGATTTGTACGATTAATCCAGTGCGTTCATTTATTAAATCAATCAATCAATCAATCAATCAATCAATCAATCAATCAACCAATCAATCAATCAATCAATCAACCAACCAATCCAATTTCTATAGCGCTGATTTCCAGAGCGATGATCTGTTCAGTAGCACTGAATAGCTAAAGCACACCATATGCTTTGGTGAACAAATAACTTAATAAGTCTTCAGTTTTATTTTGAAACAATCCAGGCTGGAAGCTTCAATTGAACCGTTAGTTAGGACAATAAAAAGTTGTTTGTTACCCGACCCCACCTAGTTTTTCACACCGACCCTAAACTTTTTTTACGTATTAGAGAAAAATAGTATTAAAATCGCGAAAATCGTGAAGTCTCGCAAGAAATAGTGGATGCAGAAACTGACATCAACTTAAAAAGACAATATATTAAACTCTTCTTCCAATCTGTAATGGCTGTACATCTGATAGGAAGAAATAAACAACACAGAGACCATCTGGAAAAAATGTAAACCCTGAACTAGACACACACATGAAAAAAAAATAAAATAAAAAATCTACCTACCCAACCTTTTTTAAAATTGAATGTAATCTGAACCACACAATTTTTTTACGTCTTAGTATAGTATTATAATTTTATTGATATTTTAAACTTCAGATTTTCAGATCTTTACTTTTTTTACTTTTTAAATCATTGATCGATATGAATTTTGACATTCCGATAGAACTGTCACATTCAACAAAATCACTTTATAATAGATTATATCATTTATCAACAATAACTCCCCCAAATTAAAATTGATGCCCCCCCTCCATTTTTTAGATGTTACGCCCTTGTAAATCGAAGACTACTTTATTTTATCCTCCCTCATCAGGCGTCACTCCTTATGTCACTCTATCATTACATCCCTTCACAGTCTGGATATCAAGTCGCGATCATGATAGTGAATGACGCCCCCTTGCGGCTGGGTTATGGCTATACCAGTGTATTGGCAAATTAAAGTATAAAGTATAAACATTTACAAATGAAATGGAATAAAGTTGTTATACTGGCGCTAATGTACACCACAGTTCTGGCAGTTAAGTTAATCCCAATTTCTCTTACAACTTGAACATTTCTCATATGATCGTTAAATTCGGCGAACGAAAAATTAATCGCGCGTTTATGTTTTGGGAAATCGAAACCAATTGATATATGAAAGGTAAAATAAATTGAACTTATTACGTCACCCTAAATTGATTTGAAATTATGTTAACCTTCTGATGTGGCCACTGCTTATATATATACAGCTACTGATGAAACATTATGCTACGGTTTATTAGGTCAAAATTATACTCATTTACTGAACAAAATTATCCTCCTTCCCCTCGCCCTCCCTCCCTCTCCCTCTCCCTCTCCCTCTCCCTCTCTCTCTCTCTCTCTCTCTCTCTCTCTCTCTCTCTCTCTCTCTCTCTCTCTCTCTCTCTCTCTCTCTCTCTCTCTCTCTCTCTCTCTCTCTCTCTCTCTCTCTCTCTCTCTCTCTCTCTCTCTCTCTCTCTCTCTCTCTCTCAGTTGCACACTTTACCCTTCAAAGCCCAGAAACTTAATAAAATATTATTGCTTTGAAAAGCATACACATATTTACACTAACTTGTCAATTCTTTTAACTAGCTTAATTATCTCATACTATGTACTATACGTTATACATTGACGTCCAAGTCCGGGTCTACAGTACGTATACAGTATGAATACACGTGCATGGTTCGGACCTGGGATTAAAGTTCCAATGTTTTGGCATTACTGTTATCTTATCAGTGGAACTATTTAAGCCCGAGGATAAAATGAGATCATTCTCTTGTTCAGGACCAACCTTTATATATACTTAGGTCACGTGTTACTTATCTGTGTATAGGTCTACATCTGAAATTTTAATCCCAATCCGTCCTAGACCTTTAACAGTTACAGTAGTTATTTATTTCAGTAAAGGACCACAGCCCATCGTACAAAGAATGTGATATTTTTACATGACAGGGCAGGGGTGGTCAAAAAACTAATATGTACAATAAATAAATAAATGTTGTTATAAGAAATGAAAACATTATAGGTGTCGGTATCACTCATAACTGGATAAAATTGTCTCTTGTCTTAAAAGACTTAAATATTAATATTGCAG
This sequence comes from Glandiceps talaboti, assembly GCF_964340395.1. NCBI lineage: Eukaryota > Metazoa > Hemichordata > Enteropneusta > Spengelidae > Glandiceps > Glandiceps talaboti. Next base: position 1,966,326 of record NC_135561.1, on the reverse strand, counting down.
AAATGCAGAGTGTAGGCTCGGCATCTCTAGAGGGCGCAGATACAATGATGAAGATTTTACGTACCAGGATATTAATAGCTTACCAAGAAATTAATTAGGTTTTGACGAGTTTGATTTCTTTTCTAACTGATCATATACACGTTACGTTTCAATAAGTACAACATAAAACATATAATTCATATATTACAAATATTGATAAATCAAAATAAAGTATTTACTAAAGTTGGTTACATCTCTTCACTAGCTTCCATGAGCAATTCGTAAATTATATGAAATGGTGACTACACTACACATCAGCGTATAGAAAAGTTTTATCAGTCTGTATACCTCCCTATAAATTATTGGCAAGAAATACTTGTACTCGACTCAAGTAATGGAATAGTAACAGTCTCAATAACATAACACATCAAGCGTGTTAACAATACATCAACATTGTACATCGACCATCATTAAAATTTAATGACTTAAATATAAATTTCTCTGTGTTTGTATAAATTCTACCAAATTATACTTATTTTGTGTGGAACTTTGCTTACGTCACTGTTTCAATAATTCCAGACAAGTCTCAGTAAAGATATTTTGTATTTATTTCATTCTGTGCACGTCCATATAGAATAGAGTCTTTAGTGATTGTTACAGAACTGCCAGCGCAGTGTTGAGCTCGTGTGAACCCGCGATTGTTTAGCCTTCGGCTGTCGCTATAGCAACAACGGTTCATTGTACCATGTTTAGTCGGCCATCGACGTATTCAGTGTAAACCTGTCAAAGTTATGTCAGCGTGTTCAACCTTACTACATACATGTAGACCGTATACCTTGCCTAGCTACGAAAACTCGAAATCTGTGTTAGACGCCGCATTTCATGTAGCCAACCTGTAAGGAGTTTAGAGAATCGTCAGCGACTTTATTCGTCAGTGTCGGTGGTGGTATATTGAGAGTTGTCACACAAGTCGTGGTAGACACTCACAGTGGGTTTGTGACACCTCTAGTTTCACGTACAACAAGTGTTACGCTGCAAGATCCAAAATGGCTGTCTCGTTACCTGACCAACCCCAGCCGTTTTCTGTCATATCTGAAAAATGGCAACACAAATTAAATATTCCTGATCTGGAGGAGGAAGAAAAATATAGCTTCGGGAAAGTTTATGAAGAACAGCTTTTCCAGCTAGTCCACAAACATTTGGAGTTGAATACGAATGACAGATTGGCGTACATTGGACCCGGACGAGGTAGTCTAGCATCCAAGATAAAAGAAAAGTTCTGCTTGTTAGAGCCAATGATCAATGTTTTCCCCGGCAAAACTCACTACGAAGAAACTCCGAATCAACGCATGTTGCCGTTCAAAATCGCACATGTTGGGGCAGAAGAGTATTTTCGTGAACTTGCAAGTGATTCCGACGAGGGTCAAGGGAAGGATAAAATAGCCCCCTTCGACAAGATATTACTTCGGGACGCTGTCGAACATTTTACTGGTCCTCGTGATACTTTTACGTTCATGATGAAATCCTTATCGGAGTATGGAAAAATGTTGATAATTCATCGCCCTGGTCCAATGAGTACCTTGCCGTTTTTTAATTCCGCCAACGATCGCTTCAACGATCACGATGTCACTGGTTCGGAACCGTACATCAGTATAATAAAAAACTTGCAAGCCATCAATGTTGACGTGCAGTGGGAAATTGAGATCGTGCCTATCGTGTTGCCCAAAGTCAAATGGCTGTCTATGCTAAGAGAAAAATTCCCCCCTCAGATGGAAATTATCAGCAATTATCAGATATCGAGTGGCGTTCGCGAACTAACGGAAGGTATGTTCAAGTACCAAGGCGACCACGTTGAATTTTTTGATCGACTAATGTTCATTACGGCAACTCACCCACTTGTTGATTGTGGCTATCCGAGCATCCAACGCGCTGGTCAAGGGGCTCACACACCATACCCAGGACTAATGGACTTGAAGTTCAACTTGAAAGTGACTCCAGATATCGTCAAGTACGTCAACCAGAGATTGGAAAAACAGAAAAGAGACAAAAATGTACTAGGCCAGGAATAGAGGTTCCAACGACTCAAATTTACTGGGATCAATAGGAACTACGGGAAAATCTCTGTATAGAGTGTATGGAAAGGGAGGGGGTGCAATCGCGGGGTTTTTGACTTTGGGAACGGTGCAACATAGATTTAGTATGCGTATAAATTTATATTAGGCCAACAGGTGAATTCAAAACTATCTTCTAGTGTTTATTTTTTGTTGATGTCATTTGCTAAGTTCACGGGACGCTATGCAGGCTATGTGAACAATCGATGCATTGATTGACTATACTGGAGTTGACAGACTTCGAGTAGCCATTGTATAGGTCTTAGTTTTACTGCCTTTTACTCTATACAGAAGTGCATTGTACTGTCAACAAAACCCCGAATAGGTTGACGGCACACCCTCGTACTAGAACCTGGTATAATAACACATCGAAACCCACTAAGGTCATAAAAACTTACGAGCCGTGTCGAGACGATCACAGCCAGGCGATAAATAAATGTTAGTTATACAATTTTCTATTTTTGTTTATCAAAGTGGGGCATGGTAGCAATTTGACCTATGGATGTCTATTCACGCCCATTATGTCACCTGTGGTGATGCATTATTTTAAAAACGTCACCGATCCATCTTTACCCTTCAGGGGTTAAAGGTCATTGATTTTGTTGCCTGGTACAAACTATTCCCACCATTATATATATCAAACAAAAATCCTTATTTTGATAAATTTTTCAATGAATTTAGGTCTATTTTAGACCAGAAAGGAAATACTTGACATCTTTGATGTGGTAATAACAAGAATAATTTCAAAATTTAAGATTAGTTTGAGGGTTTTACAACAGATCATATTGAAATGTCTACTTGAAAATACTTCTTTCTGATTGTTGTTATGGTAACCCACAAAACGTGTCCTCGAAACATTTATCCAAATTTCTACCAAGTATAAAACTACAAGCCTAAATAAGAACTTAACGGTTCCGTCCAAAATAGAATGTTTGAGTATTTGGTTGAGAAATCACACTTAGGAACGGACGTGCATACAGGTGTTGTTTAAATTTGTGTAAATAATATATGACCACGCCTGTGATGCGTGACAATTAAAGGAAATGCATCATGTACTCATGGTGAACATTTTTTATGAAGAACAGAATTCAAAACAGGGTCACGACTATCAAATGGATACATTTTAAACCAAAACAGAACATATTATTTCTAAAATATTCAAGTGAATAGAATATTTTGCTGCTTGACTCACTCATTTCGTCATAATTGACACAGCTGATATAATGTTGCACATCGTTTATAGATGAGTATAATCTAAATGACAGTGTACATTCATTGTTAATTCAAATAATTACTGCATGATTGATGAGATGAAAGGTGATTATGTTGTTACATATAAAGAAATTGTACATTTTGATAGCCTCGAGTCATAAACAGAAAACTTTTAGTAAAATGGACTATTATTGTTTGTATATTTGTTTTACATTTGTTGTTGTTTACCGTTTTACTTTTATTTCTATTGGATTATGAGAATCCTTTTAAAGCCTTAAGAACATATTTGATGTAACAATCTTTGGAATTGTATACTTCACACTAAATTAGGGCGAGAAGGGTCATAGTATAAACGCGATAAGAATGGCGGCTATAGTGTATTGCAACTGACTCTTTGCTATACTGTGTACACACCGTGTCAAAGCATTGACCATCGATGAATAGACAACTAAGCAGGTGTACGTGTATATAGCAGTTATATATTATATATATAATTTATGCATTGTATACATTATATATATGTGTATATATATTATTCGTAAACACCGTGTCAAAACATTAGCTGTCTATAAACGGACGACAATACCTGGTCTATATGTATATTAGAGTATTTGCATCATCTATAGTGACTTGTGCATATTATATATATATATATAATTTGTGAATTTCTCCTACATTCTTTTGTCGTGTAATGTTTATTTGTACACCGTCTGATATAAATACTCAGTTCAACTTCTAACAATGGCGGATTTATAGTACAACACAGAACGATCGCGATTTACCGTCGCCTCTAGCCCTCAGATACAATTACACCACTCCATTTAGTAACATAACAATGTAACCTTGTTATACATATTACTACTTACAAAAAAGACTCGTAGTCTCACCTCAGTATCTTTTTTAAAATTCAGAAAATGTTATATTTGTCATTTTTTTAAATAGAATTCAGATCGATTTTTTTTTACAATTAATTCATATTTTTTTCTGAAATTCAAGTTTATTATAAGGTTTTTTTATTATAATGTTATTATGGTGGCCGAAATTTCATATGTTTAAAAAAAATAGATGTATTGCTTTTTATTTCAAATTATATTGTATATGGGTATACTACTGTTGAACATGCAATTTTAAATACAGATGTAAATAAAGATTATAAAATATCAATTTTTTTGTGATGTCAGTTTTCTTCCTAGATTAGGAATCTCTCAACTACATCATGTGTCGTCACTTTCAATTTTTTTAATGCCTGCTGAAAGCAAAGTAATTAATATTAATATTTTATATATTTACATTATTCACAATCGAATTAAGTAATGCCTCAGGCCTGATCAGAACCATTAATTTTCTAAAGTAGTCTGAGCCCAGAACAAGGGTCAGAGGTCAAAGGTATTACGATCACATAAAAAAAAGTTGACCCTCAAATTATGCAAATTAATGACAACATCTAACATGAGATACTAATTTCTTTTAATCTACATAAACACTTATATAACTTGCATTAATTATCTATCGTATCTACGTATCTGCAATGTCTTCAATTCCAAGTGAGAATACATCACCGTATATTATAGCGCCATGGTTGTTTTGTACAATTTCTCTATACACTCAAAATCTTATTTATTGACAACTTCCGGTTACAAAACAAAACGTCGTCAGGTAGCCTACATAGTTCCACTCTGACAGTAGACGCTTCTGGGCCTCTGTAGAGTAGACTGTAAGATACGTTGCGTTGTTTAGCCTTATATCAAATAACTCCTATCTTACAAAGTAAGGCCTCTGACGTCAGAACTGAACTGTTCAGGTTAGACGCACACACACACAGACCACACAATAATAATAAGTTTCTCGATGTTATAAATATCGCGGTTACTATAGCGATGATTGTAATGTTTATATTGAAAAGTGTAGGACAAGATAATCACTTATTTACATGACTCGGACACAAATATTATACATACAAACATTCAGATAAGAGCGTTTTAAAACCATGGAATACATTCATTCATTGAAATGAAAGGAAATGAAAAATACGTGGTGATGAATCTCTATGGTGGAATTTTTTAACGGATTTATTCACTTTGATTGATTCATTTGCTGTATGACGGATTTGCCAACGAAAGAGTGAGTGAACATAGATCGCATCACTTTATGGATACATGCATAGATATGGTGCTCTTTTATTTTAATCCGTATTTCCTCATTCCGAGAGGCTAATACTATAACATTTTTTGTACCCGCATTTCCCATTGTTCTCATAGCTTTACTAAGGGGGCGAACAGTTTTTTTACGGCCGGGGGTGGAGCGGCAAATCAGAGGGGGGGGGCACCTTAATTTGGTACTCAAAGAAAGGGGTCCTCATTTTTACGAAATGAATAAAGGGGGGGGGGGGGGTTACCGGAAAGACAGTGCATTCATTTTCCCCATGCCTCACCACTGTGACACTGTGTTATAACTGATGAACTAAAACCAAGTTAGTCAGTTTATATTTCTGTTTTATTTTCTTAGAAAAGACAATAACTTCTTTTACTTTTCTAAGCAAAAATTGAACATGAAAGACAAGAAAAAATAGGTAATAAATACTGCAATTTTGTATAATTACTTAAATGATATGCCTTCATAACACAACGATAGTTTATACTAGCAGTGATACCAAAAATAACACAATAGTTTAGACTTACATTATAAGTCACTACATTCGCTATTTGATCACTTTATAAACTGGTAATTTTCTACCAAAGATGTTTTTATTTCACAGTTCTTATTTTGCGTCTCTTTGCTTGACATCATAAAACTTTTGTTTTATTTGGAATTAAAGAATCGTTATTTATTTATGAATTTAAACGAAGGATTTAGTGTATCTTAACAATGCTCAGACTTGAAGTGCAGTGGCTATATTTGTACAAATGAATATCGTATGAACACATGTCTGAATATGCCTGTTGGTAGAATCTCCCCAAAGAATATTAAAAACGGTATGCTCTTATAAATACAAATATTCCGAACACAAAATAATATTGAGTCAATACGAAATGGTTATGTCAACAGCAACACAATGCCTCTAATCAGCTTCGCTAGGTCCAATATTTAAATGTCATTCGGAGCAAACAAAAACCTGAAGATCGATACGACAACTTGGAGCAAATACGTTGCAATGCAGCTATGCTAGTCAATTTACATTCACACGACGGTGGTTGCATGTATTATTATTGGACTTATTTAAATATTGTGACGTCGTTTTTTATAATATTTAGACGATGTGTCAACAAAGTCTCTCTCCAGGTCACCTTGACGACCCCTAACAATTATATACAATCCGTTTCTTGCGTTGAAATTTATTCATGCGTTTCGCGATTAATTAAGTTTATCGTTGGAAATCAGTTATTGTAATGAATCCACACGATTTTGGTGTCAATTTCAGCACTTTACGTCATCACTGTTCGATTCACTCTATTTGTACAACCCAAGAATCAGTTTTACAGGAAGATGACATATACTACATACATTACGTGTATTACTCTCCACGGCAGGTAAAATAATGACTGGAAAACGGTCCTGTTGACAAATCATGTCAAAATGGGCAAACTGCATTTTCAAGATAGGTGACGATATCCCCTCCTTCCCCCAAAAATGACAAGTGAAATGATAAATTAAATTCACTCTGTCAGTTATAGGAATTATGGGATAGCCGCCAATTAAATGTGTTCAATCGGTTAACTTCCGTCTGATCGATCACATATCGAGTGAAAACAATAACTGAAGAAAGAAATTTGATAAATTAAAAAAATATGAAAGCGAACTCTGGACTACAGTTTTATTATACGTATATGTTGATGTTTGATTGAGGTCCACATTCTAGACATACAGACTACACCTACATGTACACATAGTTAGACTAAACACTAAGTACAAAAGGTAATTATCGGGCGATACAAATATTGCCACCTTCGTTCGATTTTCTAGCCGCTGAAAACGTAATGTTTATCGAATGGTGGTGGAATGGTGTGTGTATTTTGTGTGTGTATTTTGTGTGCGTGTGTGTGTGTGTGTGTGTGTGTGTGTGTATTTTGTGTGTTGTATTTTGTGTGTGTGTGTGTGTGTGTGTGTGTGTGTGTGTGTGTGTGTGTGTGTGTGTGTGTGCATGTGTGTGTGTCCATATGTAATTGAACAGCTGGTATACAGTATTACCCTACACTACTGAGTCATCATGACACGTTAGGGTCATTCAAGTCATGAAAATGTTTGTACCTGTAAAATAACAATGTCAACATGAACACAGAAAGATATACATAAATAGGACAGACGTGATGTACAAAAATACGATGGACTTCTTATAATATATGGTTCTGAAAAATATAACTTTTACTTGGATGAGAAACCAATATTCACTGATTCCAGTCAACACGTACACATGGAAAGAAATCAACAATTACTGGAAATATTTATGCTTCCACGATTTTGCTCTTGGAATTGTTAAAAAATCATTTACACATAATTATATCATACACATGTTTTCACTTATATTGCTAATTCTCACTTTGCAAAACGAAAGAATAATTTTTATCTACACCATCCGATGATGGCGCTGTTGATTTTCTTCTCGAAAGCTGAGTCGGCGAAGTTCAGTGAAGCGCCCTGTCATACCAACTCTTTAAAATGCGTACGCTGGTCAAGACAACTCTTCTTAAATATAAATGTATCCAAAAATTCCCATGATTGACTTTGAAAAAATCGTTCACTTTTCTCTGCAGAATAGTATATGTAACAGATTTGACCAAAGCCTTCGGTTTTATGTTCATTATAAAATATCATCATTAGCTTATAAAATATATAATTCATTTGAGTATCGATAAATTTCACTAAATCTTAAAGGTTTCCATTGTAATGCTGTATTGATTTGAAGATGATTGAAATGGGACATTCTTTACTTAACATATTGTTTAAATTGATTAAGTGTTGCACTACTGTTACTTTAAGAAACTCCTCCAAAGTCTTTGAGTCAAGTGTGAAGATGAGTCAATTTCGGAGATAGCTTACCTTGAAGTTAAATATTTCGCACGCAATCATTCCACACACCCCTCCCCCCGCCCCCACTCCCCACACCCTCTTGTGGTGTAATGTTGAGACCAAAGGTGAAGTCAGTGCATTTTGGTTGCACAAAAAATTAACACCGTTACGCAGATGTTAATTTATTGACAGTTACACAGATGGAGAATTTGCATATGTTGGACTCTCTCGAGCTTCTTCCATCACACGTACACTCCCTTCATCATCTTCTTGGTCGATTTGAAGATTTCCTTGGCAAGTTTTCTGGAGTATTTGTTTATGTCCTTGAATATGTGTTTAGCGCTGTCAGATTGAAAGGAGAATATGGTTCTATTCAGTGTGGCACGTTGACTTGAACTCAGGCCGCTCACCTCTACTGTGATGACGTCATCCTTCAGGGCATAACGAATAATATTTTGAAGTGGCAAGTTGTATTCGTTCTGACTATCTGTATAGCATACATGGGTTGGAAAAACCTTGACTCGACCTGCAAAGGTAAATGTAAACAAATATCAACAAATATCAACAAAAAACACAGTTGTGTCCTGTCAGGTGTGCAGTATATTTGATGTGGGGTTGTGTGAGCAGTGATTTTCTTTTGTTTTTATCATCTTTTGCTTTTTGATTCGTTTTGTATTGTTTGTTAGTTCAGACGGCACAGATCTTATATCAGTTGTGAAATATTTCTTTTTAATAGAAATAAACTATAGCAGTCTTACAACATTCTTAGTCTGACTAGCCTCAATGTCCTCATGATTCTGTTTTGTTTGTTTTGTTTTAATCTGTTTTATTTTGTTTTGCTTTAGTTCGCTTCGTTTCGTTTCGTTTCGTTTCGTTTCGTTTCGTTTCGTTCCGTTCAAAAATGTGGCGGTAAGCTGATCATTCTAACATTCTCAATTTATCTTATTGAACACTGGTAATAAAAATAGCATAATAATAATTAAATTTTAAAAAAATGAATAAATAAATAAATAACAAATAAATAATGAAATAAATATTAATAAATAATAGTCGTATTTTTAACGTCAACTTCAATTTCCTTAAATCAGTGTGTAAGATTTACCGTATATATTATGTATACGTATCAATTTATTGGCACGCGTACGGTACACATACTTTACTTAATTACCCGAACATCTAACATGTAATTTGGTCCAGTTTCGGGAACAAGTGTCAATGACACGGGGGTATGGTATCCATGGTACAGGGCCCATGGTATCCATGGTACAGGGGGTACGGTATCCATGGTTCAGGGGCCCATGTCAAGGATTGTTTCCAAGTAGCGAACCTTTGAGTGCATGACATCTAGCGCAAAAGTTTGACAACAAATTCGCTACTACGGAATCCTACATACATGCATCTAAGAAAATGATTATTTCAGAGGACAAACACTTCACAAAAAAGTCTTGGCTTAGGAAAACAATGCTAAAATAATTCAATATCGTGAGCTAGAGTTATTTTCAACTTTCACTGAAGTAGCCGACGTCACGTTCTATCGTTGTCGTGAGATAGTTTTTTTTTCACGACGACATTATCTGGTAAGCAAACGAAAATCATATGAGTTTATTTTGAGCGAAAACACCGAATAATAAAGATGTGAATTTGAACTTGAAATGTTAACATGAAAGGTACAACACCGAATAATAAAGATGTAAATTCGAACTTGAAATGTTAACATGAAAGGTACAACACCAAACTTAAAACAATGCCAAGAATTTGAATCGATATTACGTCCATGTAGGTAGGCAATCATCAAAACATGTCATTTACTAAACAGGAAGTTTTGATATTCGAGTACCCTAATCAGTGACAAAATAGGAAAACTAAGTGGACAACCTTATTAGAATTAAGGTGGTGGTTATATTCAGTAAAGGTGCCGACAAAGGTCTGAATATTATCGATTTTACGAGACAAACTTTAAAAAGGGATTTTCGTTATTGATTTCGGAATAGACATCTGTCCAAGCTGGTTTCTTTAAAATCGTGGCAAAGATCTTTGTCTCTAGCTACGTTGTTATGTTTTTTCCTACATTCGTCAATTAAGTTCAATGTGCCATGAGGAGGCCATTGATTTTGGACAATAAATGAAATGTTACTAATTGGGTAGTTTCGTGTACCAAGGACGAATCTATGTATGATTCCATAAAGAAATCTATCTACTATTCTTGAGATTTCATTAATTAACTCTAGACTGATAACACTTTATCGTGTAATCGTATTTCTCAAGACTCGACAACAACATGTGTAATCGATTGGTTTTGCTGAGAAGTAACCGGAACACGTAAAAGCCTCGTGCTCGGGTTGGTGACCTGGGAAACAGACGAGATTCAAGATTATTCGATTGGCACACGGACGATTTCTAAACTAACATTTAGATTGCCTGGCTGTTGCTACAATCGTAGGGTACACTATACGGTCGACTTTTGGCAGCCATGGTTGTTTATCAACCTCGGGGATTTGTTGACTCTGTGCTCTGTGAACTAACCAATTGCAAGTCAAGGTGACCGACAGTGACACATTAACCAATTAAAGACGGTTTGTTTATCAGATGCACGCTGTCTTATTGACGTACATACACAATAGCTTTGTTAACTCGGTAAACTTATCGATACTAGACTTATAAACACTGTATCAACCTCCTAAATCTTGATTATCGGCCAAATCAAAATAGTTTAGATGCTTAAATTTCGAGAAAACACTGTAAACACTCGTGTTAGGTGACGAACGTAATTGTAAAGTGCGTGTATAGGTAAACCACCTGTTGTTCTGTTATTCGATCGCTGTATTGCAAGAACGTCAAAATGTGTCACAGAAACAGTACGTGTAAACAGGTGTGAGTCAGCTTTTCTGTGTCTAACAACAACGTAATATCTTCCAAGAAAAATGAATGACTTGGTCAAAAACGTCAAATGCCAATCTAATATATATATATATATATATATATATATATATATATATATATATATATATATATATATATATATATATATACTAGTATATATATCTGTTATCCTCTCATCTTAAGCTTGATGTTTTCTATCCTCGCATATGCAATGCCCTTGCCTGTCCCACCCCTCTCCATCACCATCACCACCACCAAAGTCGTTAACCTTTCACCACTTAAGTCAGGTACGACACGTGTGTGCAAAACAAAATATATGAAAAAAAATATATATACAAGTTTGACACAACCTGGATAAAGTATTTACATACCATGATACAACAACGGTAAAATAAAATACTTTATTTTGAAACTTATGCAATGAATCATTCAACAAACCATAATACTGTATGTGTCAAATAAAATATTTTATTTGCTAGGTTTCGTCATCGTAGTCAACAATTTACCAGGGATACAAATAGAAAAAAAAGACCATCGGACTGCTATTAAAAACAAACTATTTTCAGTGATGTCAGATACATTATATATTTCCTTTGGTTATAAGGTTTAACTGTAACAGTAAAGTGTAACATGGGGTGAATTCCTTCGCCAGCAAATGAAAATTATATAAGTTTAAGATATAACATACCGGCTGTTTTGATGACTTTGTTGTTGTTCACCTTTGGATCAAAGAATTTAACGTTGTACCATCCAGTCAGGGATTTCGTAGTATGGTTTGAACTATTACCGGACCCCATTGCTTTTTTTCGCGAATTCAATAATCCTGTAAATGAATAAAGTTGATGGATAAAAAAACAAGGATTTTGTTACTTCTTGAGATCTGCGATAGACTCTCTTTATCCATCTCCCTACCACGTGGCGTGCATGTGGGGGCGAAGGCTTTTAACCCCCTCCCCAAGTTTTATACTATACGAAAGCGAATCGAACCAAACATTATAAAACGAAAATATACAAACCCCTCAATTTAAATATCGAACACCTCTGTACATTAGATCAAACTACAGCATGCATGGCATGGTAAAAATTAACACGTACCGGTTTACCAGTGATACGCAGCTATTTTAAGTGCATGGTACCGGTATAGGCCGGAAAAACAGCAGTCTAATACAACCTTTGCCCGGTATATGAAAATAAGAAGTGTAATTTCTGATTTTTAAATATTGTTTCATTATATATCCATACTTTCCCACTTCGTTATCAACATATAATAAGATATACCAGGCCCTTTATTTTCGTACTAAGGGGGACACATTGTCTTAGTTCATGTAATGATGATGTCATATTCAAAAACAGGCATTAAAAGCACCACAATGTGATTTCAAACCATGCAGATCAATCCGGATAAAATTATTTATAGTATCTCAGAACTTAAAACTAAAGTTGTAAAACAATTTGCACAACTAAAATATCTTTATCATAGACCATTTATCATAAAAATGTCTCACCTTGTTCAGTCAGCCATATTTCACGTGGGACGAGAGAGGTGTTATAGATGGTCGGTCAGTGCGGTCCACCCATCTACTGAACTTTGATCGTACACAGTGAATATTCAGAATGTTTACTGTTATGTTTGTTGTCACTTCTCACCTAATTCCAAATTCCACGCCCAATACTTTTTAGCGCATGCGTGGATCAGAAACAGGAAGTAGTTGAGTTTGGGTCATTGGTGAATCATCGCGTGTGTGCAGTCGAGTCAGTCCAGTGATTTCCACTAACTCATCACGTTCACTTAACCGCTGTTCCTCACAATTTTCCCAATATGCAGGTAAGTAAATATCTGTCTATCCCCTTCTTATGCTGTCGTGGTTTTGAAACAAAATTTGTTATTTAGTTGAAGGGTGGTCGAAATATTTTGATGACCATTCACTGTGTAGGAAATATGCCTTGCCTACTAGGCCGTGTAGTGTATGTGCCCATATATGGCAATAAAGCAGCGAAAAGTGTTGTCCGGCCAGTTATACCATGTTTTTCTCACATTACCTGTAATTTTATTATTTGAAAAATTTAAAACGATGACGAACTACAAGCCTTCAATTTACCTGGCTTCGTCTAGTTCACTTTATATATTTTCTATCAGGATCCATATTTTGATGGGTTTCAATAGAAATTGACAAATTTGTTAAATAACCCAATGATATAAAATACTAACTTGGTTAGTTCTTGAAATATTTAAATTTATATTTTTGAAAGTGTTAGCAGAATATGTCTTTGATCTTAAGACCCTCAAATAACAAAATTTGATCATTTGTAAATTTCAGTGTTATTTGTTTTGTTTTTAACCAAAAAGGTAGATTTAGGTGAAGGTTGGGTCAAAAGTCAAACTGAAGTAATTATAATCTATGTTACTGGATTTAATGTTGTTTTGCATGGTGACAGTTTCACTTTCATGTACTTGTAAATTGTAATATCTAAGCATGGCTAAGTGATTGGTTTTGATTCTTTGGAGTTTGTAAGTGTACAAGCATAGACCCTACACCAAAAAAGATGTCACATGTCACATATATAGTGTTGTTCTTGGTTGTCGTGATGGTGGCAATGGGTGTACTTGACCAATACACTGAAGTGAATGGGCTGATAGACTCGATGACTCGATGAGTCATGTGATGCTCAATTGTTTGTTGTCATAGTGATAAGTTTGAAATCATACCTTAAAATTACTATAGTGACTCATCCCAAGGGATCAAGTTTGAAATCATGGAATGAAGTTTAGTTGAGGGGAAAGCTAGTGATTATAGAACCATGTATCACATAAATACATCAAAATCTTCATGTATTGTACACTAATAATAGTTTTGTTTATTTGCTAGGACCCCAATGAAGACACACAATGGAATGACATATTACGATCTAAAGGAATAATACCACCTAAAGAAGAAAAAGAAGTTACAGAAGATGACGTTGTAGACATTATTGAAGAAACAATTAAAAGTAAAACTGGCACATCAGGTAATGTGTTAATTTTTTTAGCCAGTTGACAGACTAGAAGATAAAATTATCAAAAACAATAAATAGTGAAATAAGTAAAATGTCTTTAATGAAAATGTGCATGTTTACATGTGGTAATTATACCTGCACTTAATTGATGTGAATTTGAGAGAGAGAGAGAGAGAGAGAGAGAGAGAGAGAGAGAGAGAGAGAGAGAGAGAGAGAGAGAGAGAGAGAGAGAGAGAGAGAGAGAGAGAGAGAGAGAGAGAGAGAGAGAGAGAGAGAGAGAGAGAGAGAGAGAGAGAGAGAGAGAGAGAGAGAGAGAGAGAGAGAAAAGAAGATGACAGTGATGTTGGACTGACTGTCTCATTTACATTTCTAGCTGTGAAGTCATATGATGACATGACAATTGATGAGTTAGCAGAATTTGAAGATGATGAAGATGAACGTGTCCTTGAACAGTACAGGTATGTTTATGTCACATTTATATAATTAGTTTGGCTACTTATTCCATATGCTGTGTTCTTTCTAAAATTTTGTTTACAGCAAAGTTACCTTTACATGTGTTGAATTGAAAGCCAAGAAGTTCTTCTCCCCACGACCAAATCAACAAACTAAATTATCCTCACCAGAGTCTGTCGTTTATTTTGATGTCATTTGTCGGTAATAACAGGGGAGGAAATGCCCTTCAATTTACCATCTGTCATAAATTACAAGAGGGCTCAGTGTCCTCTGTTACCTTGTTCAGAGAGAACACAGAAATTACAAGAGGGCTCAGTACCTCTGTTACCTTGTTTAGAGAGAACACAGAAATTACAAGAGGGCGCAGTACCCATGTTACCTTGTTCAGAGAGAACACAGAAATTACAGAAGGGCTCAGTACCCATGTTACCTTGTTCAGAGAGAACACAGAAATTACAAGAGGGCGCAGTACCCCTGTTACCTTGTTCAGAGAGAACACAGAAATTATAAGAGGGGTCAGTGTCCCTGTTACCTTGTTCAGAGAGAATACAGCAATTACAAGAGGGCTCAGTACCCATGTTACCTTGTTCAGAGAGAACACAGAAATTACAAGAGGGCTCAGTACCTCTGTTACCTTGTTCAGAGAGAACACAGAAATTACAAGAGGGCTCAGTACCCATGTTACCTTGTTCAGAGAGAACACAGAAATTACAAGAGGGCTCAGTACCTCTGTTACCTTGTTCAGAGAGAACACAGAAATTACAAGAGGGCTCAGTACCTCTGTTACCTTGTTCAGAGAGAACACAGAAATTACAAGAGGGCTCAGTGTCCCTGTTACCTTGTTCAGAGAGAACACAGAAATTACAAGAGGGCTCAGTACCCCTGTTACCTTGTTCAGAGAGAACACAGAAATTACAAGAGGGGGCTCAGTGTCCCTGTTACCTTGTTCAGAGAGAATGCAGGAATTACAAGAGGGCTCAGTACCCCTGTTACCTTGTTCAGAGAGAACACAGAAATTACAAGAGGGCTCAGAACCTCTGTTACCTTGTTCAGAGAAAATACAGAAATTACAAGAGGGCTCAGTACCTTTTTACCTTGTTCAGAGAGAACACAGAAATTACAAGAGGGCTCAGCTTGTTTTTGAGAGTTTTTCACACTTTCATTATTAGTTTTGTTTCTCTAAATAATGTATATTTTTAACCTTTTTTCTGCAGACAACAAAGGCTTGCAGAAATGAAAGCATTTCAGATGAAAGCCAAGTATGGAGATGTGTTAGAAATCAGTGCACAGGATTACATACCAGAAGTAAATAAGGCAGGGGATGGAGTCTGGGTTATTTTACATTTATATAAATCAGGGTGAGTTTTAAAAAAATATTGATTTCACACCCATATTTGAATAGTATGTTATAAAACTGCTCTATAGTAATATTATAATACACTTACACAAGGGTATGTACTATTAACATGAACAATTTTTAGATGTTATTCCCCAATATTTTTCTTAGTTTAGCCAAAAAAAATGTGAGTGACCTAAGGGGTCTTTATCACCATGAGTCGCTAGACAAGGAGTGACACAACCCTTAAGTCACGAGTATTTTCCAACTGAATGAAGACAAATATTGAAGAAAGACATAATTATACCAGTGCCAGTAATATCAAAGAAAAATCAGGGAAAGTAATGGCAATTGTGACTCATTTTTTGAAAACAGTAGAACCAATGACATAGACAACTGTTGTTGTGATATAGACATATGTTGCCATGAAGTAGAATATCAAGGGTATAAATTCTATATTTTTTGTTCAACTTGGCTTGTGCATGGTATAATGAGTACTCAATATTATGTTGTAAGTAATTTTTATCACTGACAACAGGTTTTTTTTTCTTGATCCATTATGGCACAAATCGACAATGAGTACTGTGGACATTACGTCTAGCAATACATGTATATAAATGGATATTTTTTCTCTGAATAAAGTTGAAATAAGTAAATAAATATATAAATACAATCAAACCAAGAGATGATATGAGGTAATAAATAGCTTTTCATACACTCATGTCAGGGAATTCAAAGAGAAATGAAAAGATACACCACCTATAATGGTGTGGCTAAACACTTTGGGGTTAAATGAATGTCATACTTCAGATGTGCCTATTTTAACCAGTGTAATAACTATAAAATGATTTATATGATAAATTGTCATTACTTAAACCAGTGTAATAACTATAAAATGACTGATATGATAATTGAATAAATGATGTCATTGTTTAAGCCAGTGTAATAACTATAAAATGACTGATATGATAATTAAATAAATGATGTCATTGTTTAAGCTAGTGTAATAACTATAAAATGACTGATATGGTAATTAAATAAATGATGTCATTATCTTATTTCTATTACAGTATTCCACTCTGTAGTCTTATAAACAACTACTTGGTACAACTAGCCAGAAAGTTTCCTGCAACAAAGTTTATCAAAAGTATTTCAACAACATGTATACCAAACTATCCTGACAAAAATTTACCTACTATATTTGTGTATTACGAGGGAGAGATGAAAACACAGTGGGTTGGTCCATTTGAATTTGGTGGAATCAACTTGACTATTGAAGGTGAAGTACACATACATGGATTTGATTGTGTCTTTCTGTCTGTCTGTCTGTCTGTCTGTCTGTCTGTCTGTCTGTCTGTCTGTCTGTCTCTGTCTCTCTGGCTGTCTGTCTATCTCTGTTCGTTTGTTTGTCTGTCTGTCTGCTTGTATGTCTGGCTGTCTATCTCTGTTTCTGTCTGTCTATCTCTGTTTCTGTCTATCTCTGTTCATTTGTTTGTCTGCTTGTCTGTCTGTCTCTCTCTTCATTTGTCTGTCTGTCTGCTTGTCTGTCTGGCTGTCTCTCTGTCTGTCTATTGTGGCATTGTGTCAGCTTTACATGTTTGAGTGTGTGTTGTGTGTGTATGTTTATTTATACATTTGTGTATGTGTAGTTGTATTGGGGTTGTATGATCTGTGCCTGTGAGTGGTGTTTATTTATGTGTGTGGGAGTTGCACGCTTGTGGGCAAGGGGGGGGGGGGGTGTTCATTTATACTATTCTAGTATAATATTGTTAATGTTGATGCATGCTTTCTATGACATTACAGTTTGTGTTCTGGCATTGTTAGAACTGTTGATTGCATAGTAAGGAGTTCCTGGAGATATTGTTTTGATACATTACATAATAAATTACATCATCAGATCATGTATAAGGTATATCTTAATACCAGGTATCAGTAAGTAGAATACTGTGAGTATTTTTAGTGTGCAGAACAAATTACTTCCCCCAAAAAATATAAACTCAGCTTGTGCCCCTTTAATGCTCTATATAGACTGTATTACCTGCAGATTTTGTTGTTCGGAATTAACTCTGTACTCTACTCATTTTTAAAGATATCAAATTTATTTCTGTTTTACAGAGTTAGAATGGAGATTGTCAAAGGCCGGAGCAGTACAAACAGATCTTGAAGAGGAACCTAAATCACAAGTGAGATCATCTTTCTCCATCATGTCAAAACCAAAAGAAGACGACTCTGATGATGATGACGATTGGTAGGGCGCCCTCTAGTGACAGACTATGACGATTGGTAAAAGTGACTAATAATGATGATTGAAAATATCGCCCTCTAGCATCAGACAATTTTCATTACATTCACATCTAGACCGAAATATTGATGTTGTGGTGCTCCTTATTACTTCATTATTAAGAAAGTTCACACACAAATGAATCTTTCTGCCTTAGTCCAGCTGAGCTGGTAGTATTAAATAAACAATATATTCCTCTTTGATGTCACCTATTTAAGAATACACTTTAGTGAAGTCAAAACAAAATGAGGAAAATATTTTATAGATTGGATTTTAGATAGTCAAAGAATAAGTACAGTTCAAACATAGATGCACTCCTTTATCAGAAAATTACCAATCAAGAATTGGATTTTAATGTCAAGTGAGTAATTACAATAAGTGTAATCTGCTTACTAACTATTTCACTTTTATCTAAATCATTAACCTGATTTTAGATATATCTGTACTAATAATTCATTCGTATTCAAAAATTTGAATTCTGTCAAATATTGACCACAACTTTTTTGTCAGTTTTTTATTCCCATTGACATTTGTATAAATAATAAATTCAAGATCAATTCTGAAAAAAAAACTCAGTTGTGTGACTTTGTCATCTATCTATGGGTGTGAAAGTTGAGTAATGTGCTCATAGGGTTGGCATTATTCAAATTAATGACAGCTCTATTCTGCTGACTACATAAATTTATCACATTGACGTGTGATGAATTCCTTGCATAAAATAGTGGTCTATTTGGTGGCCATATTGGATAAAGTGATTGTAACATGCTATATGGTATCAATACATTAGCCTTTTGCTCGTATTTTTGCTGCATATTTAAAGGTACTCACTACTCACAGTATTCTATGCACTGAATTATATTCTTAAGATCATCACTTGCAAATGACTGAACTAAAACCTGGTATTAAGATATCTTATAAATGATCCGATGATGTAATTTATGATACGTACAAAACTGTCCATGAAATCCTTTGTACTATGCAATCAACTCTCTAGTCTATCAGCTAGCCCTCGGATGTTCTTCCGATAAAATACGACATACAGCCGAACAACGCTATCGAGGATGGAACATTCGGGCAGGCCCTCACATGCGAACTTCATTCGCTTATAGTTATAGCATCGAAAGAAAGCCCGAACGTCTAGCAGCAAGACTATCAACTCTCCTAACAATGCCGAACACAAATTGTAATATCATTGAAGGCATGCATCGACATTTAAATTATACAACAATAGTTTAAATGAAATAGTATGTATATAGTAAATATTTTTATTTGAATTTGTTTATAAACTCATCTTGTGCCATTTCAAATTCTGACCATCGCTGGTAAAGCTCTCACCAATCCTTACCATACATTCAGATAGGATGTGCAGTGTGTACTACTCACGTGTAAGATTGTATGTATTGTACACCAGATTTGGTTTAGTCTCAGTTATAAACAGTGCACCTTCTAAGATTACTGTACTGTCCCAAGTCCAAGTCTATCTCTATACTATTAATGTTGGGATCTTATATAGCGCTTTCCCACTCTGTGCTCAAATTATTATCAATTATTACCCCTGGATCGGATCAGATCGGCCCTTTAGTCTTCCTCAACTCCCCACAAGCCATTTCAGCACATGGGATTAAAGCCTTCACATTGCAACCTACATCCTACCAGATCCCCAATTATACAGCTGGGTTGACTGAGGCACAGTCGTGATTCAAATCTTGCCCAATGACTGTAGCCACTCAGAAACAAACAGCAGGCAGCGACGGGGCTCGAACCTGCAACCTGTAGATTCCAACCTGTAGATGGTCACGCTAACCATTCACCCATCATGACTCCACATAGAGTTTATATTATGCAAAACAAATACAACAGAATGAAAGGTTTTAGGTGTCTTGTTAATAATATATGAATTGCCACCGACACCAATTTCTCCTGTACTTACCAGTGTTGCACCTGAAAAAAGAAACGTCAATACACCTTAAAGATATATTAGAAGCAAACACAACTATGTTTACACTGCAGTCCAAGTTATACATCTCTGGAACTACGTATATACAGTTCAACGTTAAACTATTGAATAGTATATTGTGATATGGTTAAAAAATCGCCGTAAATCCATCAACATATTGTACATACTTTTACACAGTACGACGAATTATTCCAAGCTTACAATTTGAGAACAGATCAGCAGAACATTGGGGTTTTTTCGAAGTGTTACACTGGCAACTGACGCACTTTTCGATTGTTTGAGAGGAGAGCTTTTTATAGTATATATTTTATTCTGTTATCTTTATTTATTCATCTGTTTATTTATTTATTTACTTATTTATTTATTTATTCATTCATTTATTCATTCATTCATTCGTTCGTTCGTTCGTTCGTTCGTTCGTTCGTTCGTTCGTTCGTTCATTTATCTATTATATTTATTTATTTGAGGAGGCATGCACATGCACGTACCGCTACAAATGCAAAATGCCAGCCATGCATGGTTACAACGTACTAGTACTTCAGTATACAGCCTTTGTAGCGTATCATCACAGCTGGGTACATCACAGGCTCCCATCGACACCGTGGTGCAGCGTACTACCACCACCTATAAGTCACTATCAACCATACCTTAGAAAAACTATCACTATCACCCCCCCCCCCACCTTAATACACCGATAGGAGTACATTGAAAAAAAAAACAAGTCTAAGTACAGAGGAGAAAAGTACAACGCTGGAAGTACATAAGCGCTCACTTAAAGTTACGCTATTACGGAGTTTGCCTGTGTTAGTATATACGTACCGTACGGTAGGGTCAGGGGAACAGTTAGTTCTACTCAAAGCGATGGTAGTCCTCTATCTTTCTTTTCTTGTTTTCAATAAAAGTAATTTAGTACAACGTATGTTCTTGTGTTTGTATTTTGTGGCATTGCGACGTGCGAAAGAATGGTAAAAATTACGAACATATGGAATTATAAAGCCTCAAGCCGCGACCAGAGTTTTCCAAATTTAAGACTTGTGTTAAACGTATTTATCAAAACAAATCCATCAGGGAACTCCATCCAAAGCTAGCCTGGGTTCTATACCGTACATTCGCACATTTATTGACATATAAGTTATCATTCGATGTAACAAACCATCTGTTTTCTCTAATGGTCACGTGATTTCTTCTCGGACCGAGAACAACAACATTTGTTCATACCATTAGAAGGTGGCAATATATCATTACAAACAATGGTAGGTGTTGTATCGAAATGAGCTAACTTCTATTATAGTGACTGTACTGATGACACCTTGATTAATTGCTTCACCGAACAACAAGCGAACAACCTTATGTCATTTTCTACATTAACGAAATCTCTCTCGTTTCAAAACAAAACAGGGGTGTCAATCCTTATCGAGGGATTTGTTACAACAGAAAGGTCTTAAAGGCCCAGCTTTCAATCCCAGGTTCTCGCATTAGTGGCTACTCCGCCCCACAATCATCGCCTTATCTACTACCAGTAAATCGAACGTATACATATCAATTCAAGTTTTACTGTCAAAATATACCAAAGACAAGGTGAAGCAGTATCATTATTTTCAATTTTAACATTGCAATGATTCGATAAACGCCATTTTCCTCCTCGGACCGTAGTGTTAGTTACGGAGTTTGGAATATAAACCACTTGAGTTACATTTTCATGGTGTTGGTGAGAGCATGGAAGTATAACGCACTTATACTTCCATGGTGAGAGACAAAACCATTCAAATGAAAGTGTCACTAAAAATAGACATTGTATGCCGTCCACAGCGTCCCTTTCAGGCCACTGACGCTAATCTAGTTGCCTCCACAATCGGTAACCTAGCTATGGCCATGAACACTCCCGATCTTGTGCAGTGGAAAATTGAAAATAGTGATACTACTTCACGTTGTCTTTGGTATATTTTTACAGTAAAACTTGAAATTGATATGTATACGTTAGGCATTCAATTTACTGATAGTAGATAAGGCGATGTTTGTAGGGTGGAGTAGCCACTAATGCGAGAACCTGGGATTGAAAGCCGGGCCTTTAAAGAGGAAACATTAATTTGTATTTGTACAGTGACAAGAAGCTAGTGGTAGCACCCCCTGATTATTAAAGGTAATATAACGGACGTATTTTTGACCAATTCTTTAGCCGAAGCGAACGGAACAACACGAAGATATTTCATCAAATAGGTGAGTATACTATTTTCAGAATTGTGTTTTGTCAATGTCTAAACGTGTCATTTTCATACCTACCTAGCCATCACTTTATTATCTGTCTGTACAGCCTGAGATAACGAAACAGGAAATATCACGTTCTCGTATTAGTGTCATCTTATCAGTGGAGCCATGAAGATTACATTGGATTATTCTTTTGTTCTGGCCCACCTTTCTTTTCAATAGCTCTGCTAGACAATTGTGTTTCACATCTAGATTTTAATCCTAATTTGAACCGGGCTTTTAATAACACTTTTGTCAGATACAGTTTTCTTTTTGACTGACACAATTCATAAAATGGCATAAACAAGTGCTCACACTTTCCAAATATAAATACGATTAAAATATGTAAGGAACTGAGCGCCATGATTTACCTCTGTTTCCTATTTTTATTGTCAGTTGTTCTTTTTTATTCTCACAGCGAAAAAAGAAAAGAAAATGACAATAAAAGAAATCGCGCCAGTTCCCTACATCAGATTTTGATATCAAGTAACGCAGGGTTGAACTTGGCACCGCTCATTCAATTGATTTTGAACTTGCATCCCTTTTCGCAAGTATAAATCTTGAAAATATACATCATTCTGCGACTATATGGTGTGTCTGAACTTAATTTTTGTTTAAAAAATATGTATTTTTAGCATAAACTCACGAATAACGAGTGTTTACATTCGAAAAAAATCACTAGTCATCTTCTGATGTACAAATAAAATGTTGGGTTTTTTTGCAGTCAGCTCTTCTGGAAACTTCAGGATGGATGTTCGAGTGATTACGTTGTTCGTCATTACTTTGGTAGTAGTTTTACCGGGTAAAAATGTAAGTATGATTTACATGATATGCTTTCGGTATTTGCACTCGATGATTTACAAAAATATGATCTTTTTGTCTTCGTCTTATGCTGATAATTTTTTCTAAATATGATGTGTGAATTCGGATCATCAATAATCTTCCTTACACGCATGTTTAAAGCCGGACGTTTGCAATCCACGTCGGAAGTACAGGTAGTACACGTTCAAGAATTTGCCACCGTGCACCACACTACCTCCAGATATTGAACATCATGTATTTTTGTGAATATGTATATTTGGTTACTTGATGGAAACAAATATCTTAGTTGTAACTAGTGTAGGCTTAAACTGTAAATCGGCCGCCATGATGATTCTAGAGGGCTACCATACCCCCACCCACCCAACCACACTCTCGTTATTGAGTATGTCACCTGTTAGTAGGCACATCAATACGGCTATATAGCACCCTCTACGACTAATCTTATAGACTAGTATCTCTTTTGTTTACGTCAAATAACAATATATCAACGACTTTTTTTTCTTTCGTGTGCTTCCTTTCGTGACTCAAGGCTCACAACGGTTAGTATTTTAGTTTGTTTTTAATTTACATAGTTAAATTTCTTTCAAAATATCGAATGACAGTTCTATTCTACTGTTATTATAGATAGGTATACATAGAATCATGGTCTATGGACACATAGTATCAAATTCAATGCTCTTAGTCTTTATAAGAAGTACACACAAAAGTGTACCACTCTATATCGTTATATCCATTAAATGAGTATCTATTCGTTCGTTCATTCATTCATCCATCCATCCATCCATCCACCCATTTGTTTGTTTGTTCGGTTCGTTCGTCCGTCCATCGGCTCGTTCATCTGACGCATCCGTCCGTCCATCCGTCCGTCCGTTCGTTCGTTCGTTCGTTCATTCATTCATTCATTCAGTCAGTCAGTCAGTCAGTCAGTCAGTCAGTCAGTCAGTCAGTCAGTCAGTCAGTCAGTCAGCAGTCAGTCAGTCAGTCAGTCAGTCAGTCAGTCAGTCAGTCATTCAGTCAGGCAGCCAGCCAGCCAGCCAGCCAGCCAGCCAGCCAGTCAGTCAGTCAATCAGTCAGTCAGTCAGTCAGTCAGTCAGTCATCCATCCATTTAGTCACAGTTCTTTGTTGATCGCTTTCACCTGACAAAGGCATGAAATTGCGTTTTTTGTACAATTAATAATAATCAAAAGAGGAACTTCGAAAGTTGGTAGGCTAGGCCCTACACCTAATATTATACGTGACCTTTCGCAACTTATTTCAACTTATTTACGTTGATGCACATAGCCGCAAGTAACATCTGCAGTACTCGATCTCCCGAGTAACAGTTTGTACAAAAGGGATCAAGAGTGAACTGTACGATGTTGTTATAATTCTATGATATAGAAAATATAATAATATAGTTTCAGACTTGACAGTCTTACTAGATTCGCACTTTATTAGAGAGTATGTTTTTATTCAAGGTAATATCGCAGAGATTCAATGGAGGTGAACATTTTGCACCTAGATACCGGGCTCAATTAAAAACTGGCTAACGAGATGTATTTTAACATTGTCGCTGAACAGGTCAGTGTTCGTTGGAATTGTGTGGTGGATGCGACTGTAAGGTGTACGAATTTCATTGCCAACAACCCAGCGACGAATTCCGAGACGCCGCCAAAGTCGAATGTGAAAGTAACGGCGGTACTCTGGCCTTGCTAAAGACACCAAAGATGAACCAAGCTGTATTCAACTTTATAGCAGCTCAGAACCTGTCCGAAAACGAATGCATTCAGCAATTTGGGTTTTGGATAGGTCTCGGCGATAAGGACAAAGAAGGCCAGTACGTATGGGATGATGGCACGAGTTTGTGTTCTACCTTGTTCACAGACTGGGCTAAAAAGGAACCGAACAACAATGAAAAGAAAGATGTTAATGGACAAGACTGTGTTCAGTTATGGTAAGTGTATTAATTCATGGAAAGATTGTACAAAATGTAACATACTGATGTGGCAGTACTAATATCTATATACTCATACAATAATCCCATCCAGGATAGTTTCTGTACTCATTTGTACGAATATTCTTGAGTGACTAATAACACGGCCAATGTATGTATGTATGTATGTATGTATGTATGTATGTATGTATGTATGTATGTATGTATGTATGTATGTATGTATGTATGTATGTATGTATGTATGTATGTGTGTGTATGTTGTGTGTGTGAACGTGCGTGCGTGCGTGCGTGCGTGCGTGTGTGTGTGTGTGTGTGTGTGTGTCTGTGTCTGTGTCTATGTGTCTGTGTGTGTATGTGTATGTGTATGTGTGTGTGTGTGTGCGTGCGTGCGTGCGTGCGTACATGCATGCATGCATATGTATGTAGTCTATTCACAATGTCTTTCTGATCTCCTATCTAGGTATCGCCAAAGAACTAAGGACATGTGGGGCAAGTGGGACGATGAGTATTGCGCTTTTAGGGAGAAAGGATTCATTTGTGAATACACTAGTAAGTTTTAATATTTTTACACTTGAAATATCTAAGGGAGCCGTCATTATTTTTGGCCGGGTGGGGGTCGGAGGAATCGACAAAGAACCATAAATTATGAATAACCCCCCCCCCCGGCCACGCTCACGAAATTTTAGTGACTGTCCTGTTCAGCATAAGTGTTTAAGTGACCCCTTCCCCTCTCTACCAACTCTCATAAATACATGTCAGTGAAATGCACTCTTTGTTTAGACTCTGATGACGCATATACAAGAGTGAATTGAGATTAAACTAAGCTGTAAGCTCCGACAGTAATGTTTACATGATAGAGAACCTGCAAACATATGCATTAGTTTATTGCTTTGCGTACTGATATGGAAATTCAACTCTTCCAATATATGTTAACCTAATAATTTGCACTGAAGACACATATTCAGGAGCGTCCCATGTTCATGAAGGAAGTAACTTTTTTTCTTTCATTGATTAATTTGTAGTTCCATACTGTGATTACACTACATACTTTGGTGGCATACAACCCAATCCTTGTCCACAGACGACGGTAACATTGCCATGATGGCTTTGCTCTGACTTTGCCATGACGACCACGTTGCCATGATGGTGATATGATGACGATGACGCAATGATGAATACATTAATTGGTGATGATTGTCTTGTCGTTGACAATGATGATCAGCCATAGATTACTAATACCCTACTATCATATCAAATTATACCTTCTTGATTTTTTGTTTGTTAGTTTATTTATTTATTTATTTATTTGTTTATTTATTTATTTATTTATTTATTTATTTATTTATTTATTTATTTATTTGTTTGTTTGTTTGTTTGTTTGTTTGTTTGTTTGATCTACTATTCTCTCTGAATTTATTTGAGATAATAATTTCAATTCGCCTCATCTCAGATAAAATTCCTTCCTGTAATAAAATGTATAGCAAAGCAGAGAATGTCTTGGTTGCCATAGTTACATTTAATTTTGTGTTGATGTATGTAAGGAATCGTATACGCGCTGTAAAGGATTGACACATTAATACTCGTACTGGGCACACATTCTCATGAGGAGTTATAGCTGAAGCAACGAAATGTAGTACTCTGCGCATGCGGTGTACTATCTGTTTGAATCTGACGTCATTGGATAAATACGATACAGATAAATCAGAAAATAAAGTGAGCTTTGAGGATGTGGATTCATAGGCCAGGCCTTGTGCCACGGTATAATCATCAACGGTATAATTTGATGTCTTTAAGAAATGCTAACTCTACTCTACTCTACTCTACTCTACTCTACTCTACTCTACTCTACTCTACTCTACTCTACTCTACTCTACTCTACTCTACTCTGCTCTGCTCTGCTCTGCTCTGCTCTGCTCTGCTCTACTCTGCTCTACTCTCCTCTACTCTACTCTACTCTACTCTACTCTACTCTACTCTACTCTGCTCTGCTCTGCTCTGCTCTACTCTACTCTACTCTACTCTACTCTACTCTACTCTACTCTACTCCGCTCCACTCTACTCCACTCTACTCAAGTTCTCGAATCCTAATGGGAAACGAACCTGCAACCATATATGTGTTTAGGCTTAGCTTTGAAGTCGAGAACCGATCCTTTTATTAAAAGTCAATCCCAATGGCAAAAAGGGAGTTGACAAGTTGCAAAAAGATTATACATTTACAAAGGATATAAATTGTGTGTGTGTATCTGTGTGTGTATGCGTATGTGTGTGTAGGTGTGTGTGTGTGTGTGTGTGTGTGTGTGTGTGTGTGTGTGTGTGTGTGACATACGGGGTATGCCAGGTTTACAGGGGTGGACGCCATTCGTCATTCTGAAACGGTGTGCAGACTAATGAGAGTTCGATTTGATAATTTACTTTTGAAATAAGTAAAAAGTAGGGCATTTTACATGTCACTTCTCTGCTTTTCATATCACACTCTTGAGGACGGGCCCCTTTTGGCGTGTGATTATTGGAAACTCTATAAGCAAGAAGCCATATAGGGGTCTCCAAGTACGTGACATATGGAATATCATCGTTTCGACTGACGTGGACTAAATTTGTCACGGATTTATCTGGTTAACCCTGGACTCTTACATTGATGAAAATATAATAATGAAGATATATAGTGAATTAATGCAATCATTTTTATTTGGAGAATTCGTGCAAATTACATTTTGGAGAATTCATGTATACCTTTTAAATACGTATTTTTTTCTGGATTTTAACAATTAAATACCGTTTTACTCTGTAGTGTATGCTTATTTGAGCTTTATATAAGCGTGTTATATTAAAAGTGCATCACTTTGTTGGAAATAAGACTGAAGCAGTTTAAGATCAAATCAAAATATTGGTAGTGACTTTAAAACGTGTAAAATTTGATTAAACGCCACAATGCAATATAAAAGTGTAAACAAGTGTTACATGTATAGCGTTTGTAATGCCAAATACTTCCATGGTCATTATACATTGCGGAGTTGTTCACGGACTGGCTGGTATACATTTTATTATGACGCCTACTCACTCAAGCACTCTAATGACATTATAGTACGCCACCAACGTCACTCTGGTGCAATGCTCCAAGCATTTTGCAACATAAGCTGATAATGGCGGACTCGAAGGTGAGTTCTCGCTGCATAGTGCAGTGTTTACATGATGGTTTTCAAGGAAATCAAAGTTAAGTTGCGTGTTATTTAACATGTATCAAATACTGTAGTTGTTTTAAATCTAGTGTGATGTGTTTCTTGAGCATACGTGCAACTTTTCTCTCCAAAACTGTGTAAAATTGTGCCGCCGTGTTGGAGATGTCCAACATGGCGTGTGCGAGTCTGCGACTGCACTGTTTGACGTACTTTTTGCGTTTACACATATTGAACATAGTGTTAATGTGACTGCGTCCATATTCACACCTTATTATATGAACCTTTGTGCCCTTGTTACTGATATGGTAAATGCTTAGAAAAAATGTAGATATTCTATTGGTAGTTGTTGATCGTGAAAATTGATGTTTATAGACAACACACGTACACGCATTACTGATATTCGGACAGCGAAGCGCTGCGGTTTTGTGCGGAGAGTATTTGTTTAGCATAATTTATCAGGGTATTTCTCCGAAGTTAGCTCGCCAAAATGTCCAAAATTCTCCCTTGAATGATTAGGTCTGAAAATTTAGATGGTAACATCGTAAGAATTCAATGCCAGAAATCTTTATGCCATTCTAATATGCAAATTTTCACCAGATTTTCAATAATATCCTAAACGTGTGTGTGGACTATAAAATGGGTCGGCGCCCTTCATTGACTGTGTTCATTTATATGCGTGGGGGATGGTATGGGGGGAAATTGTGCATTCGTATCTTTTATAGCGATTTTATTTACATATTATCATTACCTGACCCGTGTGCCTTGTATATGAACATACATGTATCAAATTAATTTATTTCCAAATCATTCAAAATTGTTGTTGAGTTTTATGTTTTTGTTTTTTTTGCATATTTATATTATCACCACTGAGAGCCACAGTTTAGTTTAGGGTTAAATGAATCATCTACCCTGCATCATACATCTGTCAATGTTTTATATTTCCAACTTCTCAGAAAGTAGTTCTTAGATTACTTTGATATTCAGGGGGCAATTTAGATTTGCCCATGGCAAGATCACAAGAATCCAAGATGTCCTCAGTTTTCTGTGTTGAGCAATTTTGGGTCATTGGTCAATATTGAACAATGGTACATTTGAACTGACCTACCTTTGTAGGACATGTCTATTTGTAAACACAGAACTGCCCAACTTCACAGACAAGGAAGTGACAACTTGAAGTAGGTGTTTGCATAGTCTTGTGTAGTAAGACCCCTGATCTGCACTTGGAAGGTTGTCAAACAAAAGCAGAGGAAGATGGCATCTATGGTGTACAAGTCCCCAACAGCATGGTGCCTGTTGTCTGTTGACTCACATGAACGTTAGACAAGAAATGGCAATAGACAAAATATAGTGACTTAAAAGTACGTTTCTTTATTATAGTCATTAGCAAGGGTGTGGGTGGTATTTTTATCGAAAATCCATGCACAGGAAAAAAAGGGCAGTTTTGGGGGTTTTGGCAGAGTTTAAAAGAAATTTGTTGGTGTTATCAGAGAATAGATTTCCAGAGCTATCTGTAAAGTTATCTACTGTATTGATTTTTTCACTGCTATCAGGAAAAGGAAGGGAATGATACCACGGAAAAGAAACATGACAACGAGGAAGCGAAACAAGATAAAGAAGAGGAAATAGCAGATAAAAATAATGATGGCTCATCAGAAAAAGAGGTGGATGAACAGAAAGCTACAACAAAGGAAGTAAAAGTAGAAGCCAAGGAAAAGGACAGTCCAAAAACATCTGAAAGCAGAAAAAATATTAGAGAAACACCAGTCAAAGAGAAAAAAGAAAATATGGGAAGAGCTCGTAGAATTGCCACACGATCTACTGGGATCAACTTTAAAGTTGGTACAAAAATTGAAGCAATGGATTACTTGAAGAAATGGTGAGTTTATTTGGTCATCTTGATATCTAAACTGAGCATGCTCAAATGCAAAGGATTGTGGGATACTTGGCAAGCGTCTAGATAACTGAGACTTACATTATTTGCAATTACAAACTATGTAGTACTGAAATCTATATTCTATGTAAATGTTACCCGATTCCCTCCTTTTACCTGCCAAGGTTTCCAAACTGTTGTTAGTCTGACGCACTATTTCCTTCCTGTTCTCCAGGTATCCTTCTAAGATAGTGTTTGTAGATGATGAAGAAGGTCAAGTTTTAATACACTTTGAAGGGTGGAATCAACGCTACGATGAATGGCTGCCGTTTGATAGCGAAAGAATGCGTCCTGTTGCACGCGCATCAACCCGTAAAGATGGCCTGAGAGTAACACAGACTTTGGTATGTAGTGAAATTCAGGTTATTTGGGTAAAGTGATGATTATTAATTGTTCATCTAACATATATGCATATCAGCAATATTTCATAAGGCAGCAGTACTAGAAGAGTGAAGAGAGTTTCAATTCAATGTTTCTTGGTAATCGCATAAATTTATGTGATGTGAAATCATAAAATGACTCGTCAGAATCCATAGTTTATGAAAATAACTTTATTTCATGGAATGTCATTCCCCTTTAATATTTGTCAGTATCAAGGAAGGTTATACACTCCCCTGCATAGGGTAAGGTTGTTAATATTCTTCAATTTAGCTGGATTACCCCCCGGTAGTTGGGTGGCAGTCATCCGGTAGTTGGT
This sequence comes from Glandiceps talaboti, assembly GCF_964340395.1. Classification (NCBI taxonomy): domain Eukaryota; kingdom Metazoa; phylum Hemichordata; class Enteropneusta; family Spengelidae; genus Glandiceps; species Glandiceps talaboti. The sequence goes on along the minus strand of NC_135561.1, from coordinate 1,935,316 downwards.
TGGCACTCATACAAACGTGGTAAAAAGTTACATTCCCACCACAGCCAGCCTGAAAGTTGTGTGTCAGAGATCTAGCAACAAGCAAGTACAAAACTACACTGAGTTAATTTAACAACAGGGGCTACCTCTGGTAGTAGATGCAGTACTATAGCAGTTTTGCTACGTCGCTCTCGATAATATGAGAAAACCATGATAGTAATTGCCAAGAGGTTTTAGATTGGTCGTACTCGTTGAAAGAATTGCAGCTTTGTTTTGTTTGCAAAAAAAATACAACAAACAATGGTATCCCAACAACATAAAATATGAACTAGAATAAAAAGCATTGTACACAAAAACAAAGCTACAATTATTGCAAGTATTTCTTTCAAAAAATTCTACATTTTAATAATCTTTGGTGATGCTCCTATTTAGTAGACCATTGTTTCTGACCAGTAGTTCATTTTACATTTTTTGTATACTTTTTAGAAATTCAAAGCAGGTGATGAGGTACATGCAAGATGGACAGACTGTAAATTTTACCCTGCTAAAGTTCTATCTGTCAATGGAAATGGAACGTATGAGGTTTATTTCTTTGATGGATTTAAGAAAACGGTGCAACCTATAAATGTACGGGAGCTGCCTGAACATTTAAAAACAGAGGTAAGTGGTTCACAGCAGTGTAGGAGTATGTTGCTACTTCAGGGTGCTGAAAGATGTTTGTTCACAAGGCTCTTGAAAGCCAGAGCAGTGTGAGCACAATTGTCACTGATCACTCCAACTACAATGTTTGGGAGTCTGTTCCAGACATGAACCACAGTGTGGATGAAAGTTCTGCCAGTGGAGTAATTTCTTCAGACTGGTTCAATGAGTGCATGACTTGGCATTGACAAACTAGTGCGGGTTGCTTTTCAAATCACATATGGCAGAGAAAGCATCGCTTTCAGGTCTGATGGGCACAAACTTGTGTGCATCATACATCTTGTAGAGCACAATGTGTAATTATATCCGGAATCTTAAACTAAGGGAGTTATTCATATTACACAATTTTAATTTGCGTTTGATTTATTTGTTATAGGAATTATTCAAAGATATTCCAGAACTAGAAATTGAAAGACCAAGAAGTGGAACTCCAAAGAAAAGATTAGGAAGTAAAGAGACAGATATCGGTAAAAAATCCAAATTGTCTCATAAAGGTAGTGTATTGTGGTTTCAACATGTCTATGTATCTCAATAGAAAATACTATATGTAGAACTACTTCAGGTCTAAGGTACTATTTATAGTCATTATTTATTTATTTATTTATTTATTTTGGTGTTTATTTGTTTGTTTGTTGTTTATTTCTGATTTTGTGTCGACAATTTCAATTGAAATCGGGTAGAGAATGTGTTTGGTTTTTCTGGGTTTTTTTTTTTTTTGGTTTTTTTTTGTGCTTGGAATTATCAACTGAACGTAACTTTTGTTTTAGTGGCTACTTATTTTTTATGTCAATCAAAACATTCATTATTAAAGGCACAATTTTTCTGGTCGTGTGCAAAAAGGATGACTACTAAGCAGTGTGCCCTCTAATGATAGCCAAATTTTGTTGTTGTGAATCAAAATGAGAAAAACTGTGATTTCTTGTGAGTCACCCACATAGTTAAGAAATAGGGAAACAGCAAATTTTTGGTGCATCACTTGAAATTGTGTATGTCAGTGGCGAGTCAAATTGGCTTAGAGGGCATACCAAGTATTCCCTGTTGACTACCATTTTCAAAAAATGGTAGTCAAAGTGACTACCAACAAAAATGTTTTTGAGTTGTGTAATATATTATCTAAACAGTCCTTTATATTCATATTTATTTTACTAGTAAGATGACAACACAACACAATCATACAAAAAATTGTGAATATGGATGTTTATGGAGAGAGATATAAAAGTACACTTTTCATTAATTTCCACACTGTAATTGTATGACACTGGTCATCGAGTCGTCAGTTGTTTAAGTTCGGCGCAAACTAAATCTATTGGTCTTCAATGTAGTAGATTGCACAAGTGAGTGATCGCTATTCCTCTGTTGTACAATCCTCATCACCTTGTGATGAAGGTAGTGTAAACATGGAAGTCCCAAAACACTACACTACAAGTTTATGGAACTTGAACTCCCTACTGAGGCAACAAGTAAACCAATTCAATAACTCATCACTGTTGTATCAACATGTTGTGATAATAGTTTTAGTTTGTGTCTATCTTAGCAAACCAAAGGCTTAATACCATTGTAATATTTTAGTTTGTGTCTATTAGCAAACCAAAGGCTTAATTACCATTGTAATATTTTAGTTTGTTTCTATCTTAGAAAACCAAAGGCTTAATTACCAGAGTAATATTTTAGTTATGTGACAAATAGATATACATGTATTGTATTGTTCAAATGATTCTTTCAATATTACTTACTCTTTATTCTCTGTAATCCTCAATCAAACAAGAAAAAATCTCATCGTTGTCTCTTCCCAAGGACTTTGGAATAACATCAGCTGTTTCCTCTTTTTGCTGTTCACAGATGAGCCAATCAAGGAGGGAGAGAGCAGGAAAAGAAGAGCGCCAACACCAACACTATTCCAAACTAAGAAGGCAAGGTTAGACCAGATTACTGGTAAATTAGCATCAAAAGTGTCTTCGACATCACCTCCTAAAGGTTCTACTACTACTACAAACAGTTCTAAATCTGGTAGAGGTGAAAGCACTTCTAAGTCTGCCAAAGGTGATGGTTCAAAGACACACAAAAGTGAAAATAAAATGGCATTTAAGAGTAAGAGTGATAGGCTGGATCAAATCACTGGAAAGCTTGCGTGCAAGGTAAGTAAAATACTAGCATAGAACCTGTACTGAGATGACCCTAGTCTAACCTGAAAGATCCAGTAATTATTTCCACTTATGTAATAGCTCTCTCTGGGTAGTAAGTGGTTACATAAGTGGACCAACAACTGGACCTTACAGATTATGTCTACTAGCTCAGAATTCAAACTTTGAATTTTGATAACTATTTCCTGTAGCAGCAGCTCAATCTTCACATACAAGTACTATAGATACTATACCATATCATTTTGCTACGAGTGAACCAATCACAAAATGTTCAATATTTTCATTGGCTGATCCTGTTCCACTAGCCAGTCTACATTGCTGACCTGAATCTACAATTATCTCTTGCATACAGTCATGAGTGTAGTCGACAGCTATCATAGGCACAGATCAGTGATGTTGACAGACTAATGTCCCACCCATGCCAAGTCGTGTACAGTCATGAGTGTAGTCGACAGCTATCATAGGCACAGATCAGTGATGTTGTCTAATGTCCCACCCATGCCAAGTCATATCACGCTTGGATGGTACTGATGTCATCTGACACAACAGATGGCAACATGGACACCAACACCCCTGAAAACCTTCAACGAAAGAGCAAGAAAAAACTAAACACAACAGTAAAGTGGAGGCAATTAGAACCACAATATTTCATGCCTGCAGTAGTAAATGTAGTCAATAATTTTTACCCTGGACAAAAATAGTGTAAGTTTGCTTTTATATTTCTGTTTCAGGCAAAGCAGGCATCTGTTCCGGAGCCTCCTCCAATGCTAGAGTATCCTACACAACCACAATACCAGGACACCCAGTACCATCACCATCACCCCCACCACCAACAACTATTACAGCGTCTACACCAGGAACAGATGCAGGGTCAGAAGCAACATTCTGTTATAGCTTCCCTTCTAACTCAGAAACCATATTCATCCTCTGCTTCTATCAGTGGGGAAGGTTCCTACCCTCCCCCTCATCATCCTCCTCTACATTCGCCTCATCTGTCACCTCATTCTCCATACCATATGCCACATCCGCCAGGAATGTATGGTCCTCTTACATCCACTGGTGGTATGTGTTTACATTCTCCGCCTCATTCTCCATACGGTAGTCGCTACTCCATGCCTGCTAGTATGTCACAGCAAATGTCACCGACTGGTCCCCTGCCAGGATATCATCATCTCTCCCCAACAGGTACGAGAGTTCTGTTTTCATTTGCTGTTTGTTTTGTTTTGTTGTTTTGTTACGTCTCTCCTGAATGGCTGTTCTCTGCATACTTTGTTTTATTGCCTCGCTCTCTCTTCCTAACAATATCCGTCCATTTATTGCATTTTGAAAGTAACACACCCTCTACAAGACATCTCACATGTGAGTTCTAATCAAAACATGGATTTCAATTCAAACACAATCATTTTGACTCGTCCGATTTGACTGATTACATTATGCTAATTTATGTAAATATTATGCATGCATAATGAGCACACCTCTTCCCAGACTAATATATTCAAGTGTTAATCAATTCAGTATAAGTGGGTTGCTTATTTTAGGAATTGTTCACAAGTACTCTACGACTGATTTTAGACTGCAACCCATACCTATCATCTGTTAAATGTTGTCATGGAAACCTTTTGCCATAGAGTATTTATTTTAAGACTTACGAGAAATTCTTGCTACCAGTGCAGATACATTCATTATCAAAATAACAAGGTGCCACACATTCTCGTAGTTGTGTGTTAAATATTTAGATTTAGTGGTTCAAACAGATTTTAAGTGAATTCCATAAATAGAACAAAGAGATGAATATTTTCAGGCTACCTACCCCAATCTGATTAAAATCCAATGTACATGTCAGCTAATCGTTCATTGTTATTTTACCGTGGTATTTTTGCTTGAATTGAACTTCGTGATACATGTTTACGTTTACGTCTTGATGGCCTCATTAAAATGTAAATATGTATCACAAAGGTCAACTCAAGCAAAACTACCACGGTAAAATAACAATGAGCGAGTAGCCGACATCTACATCGGATGTTAATCAGATTGTATCTACCCTACCTTTATCTACATCCCTGGTCCTAGTGAGATATAGGTGATGAAAGTATGCTGTGTGTGATTCTTGTGAAATTAAAAGTGCTTCTTGTAAATGCAAGTTGAAACAAAATTAATTACAATGGCAGCCACATCCTAAAATGGATTGATATTTCCAAATCATGAACCTGGGAGTTCTTTACTTACCCTGTATCTCAAATACAACATTATGTCATAGATATGGACAGAGTCTGTATGATTGGAAATCAAATTGAAAGTGACAACGTGGCTATAAATACATTTCATAGACATACAACTTTGTTTGAAACTTGAATTTGATTTAAGTTTATGTAAATGAAATATGTACAGCAAATTGTGTGATGTTGGGATAGAGATGTACAAGCCCCTCTTAGTACCTATTCTATGACATGATAGTCTAGATGCTAGACGTGGTATCAAATCATCTCTTTACAACTGTCTAGTTCAAGGAGAATCATGAACCAAAAGTTGTTCATGCAAATGAGTAAACGCCAACTGTTAGAATGATGTAAACAGTGTATTTAATAAGCAACACCCTGATATGACAAATATACCATATTTAGGAATTACGTAACTACCCAAATAAACACTAACTTTAATATCATTGAGCAGACTTCTGTGATTGATTAACAAAGACCTTATGTTTAATGTGTGGGTGGCTGCAGTTGAATTGGAAATTTCATCAGGACCTCATTGAGCTAAACATACTATTATTATTATCTTGAGGTTCGATGTCATATTTGAATAAATCATAATAACATACATAAAATTTGAAAAAATTATGACAATTCGAATACATTTCTATAAAATATGACCTTTGAATAAAAGTATGATTTGAATATATTTGCATAAATTAAAATGCACAAAAGATGTAAACAATTTGAATAGATAAGCACAGTATAAATTACTTTGAATACATTAGGCCAGCATGCATAATATTTGAATAAATTAGAGTACATTGCATAAAATTTAAATAAGTAGATATGGTGCATAAAATTTAAATAAATTAGAACACATTGCCAAAATTTGACTCGGTGTTGATGTTAGGAAGATAGATAGAGGAGACCTTAAGTAATGTCATTCCTTATTCCTTGACAACTAATATTTCCATTTCATGTAATATTACATCATTTGTGTACATGTTGCAGTGGAATGTGTTATGTATATAACATAGATATACTTTATGGTATATAAGTCAGTGTTTATTGTGTTATAAGCCATGATCTACAATGGAAAGATATTTACACTATCTGGTTACCAGTTCTTAGCCGGGAATGGGATAGAATCCCTTTGAGTATTCAAGATTTCATGTTTTAGCTGTAAAAAAAGGGTGATAATTTGATATGATCTTAAAATATCAATTATTTACACATAATTTATATATATATTTGTTTATGAAAATTAGTAAGATGCATGTTACTTAAGCAAGAAACAATATCTTGTAAACCAGATTTTTTAATTTAAAACTGACTTTATATCTACAAGAACTACTAGTACAACTGCCGACATCAGACCATTGATGAACAGAACCTGCTACAAACAGGGAAAGTAAACAAATGAATTGGATCAATAACACTTGGCTCAGCATGTTGGAATAGCAGAGACTTGTATTACATCCCATGGTTTGATAAGAACAGTTGTATGGCCTCTTTATGTGTGCATGAAATGTCAGGGAACTGGAAATTTGTTTGTGAATGTGAACTATTATGTAAAGAGGCCATAAAACTGTTCTTACCAAATGATGGAATGTAATACAAGTCTCTGTACTTCCAACATGCTGTGCCAAGTGTTATTAATCTAATTCAGTTGTTTACTTTCCCTGTTTGTAACATGTTCCGTTTGTCAACGGTCTGATGTCGGCAGTTGTAGACCCTGGTAATGTTGATACAAGTTTGTAACAATATACATATCAAGGATACTGCTACAGTAGTGGTATAGACACACTTTATTTTAGAAAAAAACTTAAATTGAAACATCATATCTTCCCGTTATTGTTTTGTATTTCTAATGTTGCAATCTCTGGTGGATGTATAAAAGGATAGTTATGATTTGCTTAAAAGTTTATCTTCAGATCAACTGAAGAAAATACATGTAGTTACATAGAGATATTTCAGTACTGTTTGTCAACTCATAGTGGCAACCCTTGTCATGAAACTCATATTTTCTTTACTGAAAAAAGAAAAATAATTTCTAATTAGGATTTGTATGTCAGGTTTGATAAGAAAGGAACCAGTTTTATCGACTGAACTTCTTCTCTTTTTAAATTAAAGAGTTTTGGTTATTCACCAACCTCACTCCAGGATAGATATTCTTTGATCAAGTGCTTAAAAACACTTTCGCATCTGTTTCTTCATCCTTCTTTTAGAATCAAGATCTGATCTTTCGTTCAACTCTTTTGGCTTCCTTCATTTCTTTGTTAATCACTGTAACGTGAATATGATATGAAAGCATTGATTGTTCTTGTGTTTTGTTTTATTTTCATATTTTGATTATGTTGCACTGTGGCAACCTGTTTCTTTGTCAAATTAATTAGTTTGTCTTTCAACCTTTTTTGCGGCATCGCTAACTTTTGATACAGTAGTGCCACCTCATCTAATCTCACCAAGTCCACATCATATGGCGTTAGACGTAGGACCACCCTATTACACCATGGGGATGACAGGTAAGGTTGTAGGGTCACCAAAGCGTACACTTAGTTTGCCTATTAAAACATGGACCATCTCACATATATGTCTTATATGCCAATGGTATCCATGTTACAGTAACATTATTATAAATAGAATCCTTCGAATATATAATGTTTTAAACTGTGTTGAATTGATGTAAACTTCTGCCAGTTTGCCAAGAAGAGTAAGAATTTAGGGGTTCACCTGGAATCATGGTGGTAAGAGCAGTTGAACAGTTACTCACATGCCACAGAGGCTATGAGCTACCAGGCCTGGGTGACTTTGGAACAGACCATGGTGTGACTAGGAAAGCCTTTACAGTCTTACAGGGATGTGAGTCCTACAGTGATGTGAGTCCTACAGGGATGTGATAGCCCTGTCACGGAAATAGAAGGATGTTGACAAGTCTTTGTATGTATATGTTTGTATAAAAATGCTGGAACAAATCTCAGCACCAAAAACGTAAATGAATGAAACAAATTTCTTTAATCTTTGACTGCTCTCGTTCTATTTCCTAAAGAAGGCCATCTGTATGTGGCCAAAATATTGGAAAAAAGTCATTTTACCAAAGACAAGTGGACTTGTTAACTTTACAAAAACCCATCCTCCTTTATCTTGAGTCCATGTTTCCTATTTGATGTATTAACTTTGTAGTTTGACTGACAGTAGATTTTACTAGAAACTCAAATAAATGCCTTCAGCCACACCTCTCTGGATGAAGACTCTGTGGGTAAACAAATTGCATATAACAAATGAACTTTGGTTATATCACAACTCTTAAAAGTTCTGTATTGAGAGCGAAAATAAATTGGCTAAATCTCTCAGCCGTCTTCAGCTGTTATTGGATCAATGACGTAGACTTGTCATATGACTGCAAAAGTTACAAGTTTTTTGCATCAGAATGGGATGTATTACGTTCAAAACTAGCATAGTAATGTTATTGTATGGAATTCTTGACAATGTATCCAGCATTTATTGATTTAGAACGGTGTCTCAAATTAACCATTTCAAACACAAAACATTTTTATCATGTACATGTTATAGGGTGCCTTGGGACTCCAATACTTTCAATATTTTGTTAAGGGTCAGTGAGTAGGTAAATAATTTACAAGGGTTCCCAGACGTTGAATACCATTGGTAGCATATGATATACTCAGAAAGACAAGTGAGTTTACCACACTGTATAGGCACTCTACAGTGTATGCTCCCTGTAATGGCATATCTTACAAAGTGTAAAATTCCTTGATTCATGCGCTACCAGGATAAATAGCATATCATTTCATTCCATTCCATACCACAGCTGTATTTAACTCTTTGTGTGAAGAAATGCGTCTAGGCTTAACTTATAAAGTAAATAAATAAATAAAGTAAATATTTTCTTGAATGTTTATAGTTACTTTAGAAAGCTTTACTGAAACTTGGATTTGGGCAATCAGAAACATATTTATAATAATCTTTATTTATTCTGGGATAGTTCTTTGAGTATATAAACACTTATCTCCCAAGAAGTCCAGACTTAGATGTAGACTTAAAATAAATTAGAATTACAGTAAGACCATTGTGAGTTTGGTAACCCTCTAGAAATTATCCTGATTTGAGGACAATAGAGAACCCAAACTCTCCTGACTTAGGGATACCTGTGAAAAGTCACCTTTGATCCCCTAAAACTATCCTGACTTAGGGATACCTATAGGTCACTTGCAACACTACTGAAGCTATCCTGACTTAGGGATACCTGTGAGAGGTCAACTTTGACCCCCTAAAACTATCATGACTTAGGGATACCTATGAGGTCACCTTTGACCCCTAAAACTCCTGACTTAGGGATACCTATGCAAGGTCACCTTTGACCCCTAAAACTATCCTGACTTAGGGATACCTATGCAAGGTCACCTTTGACCCCTAAAACTATCCTGACTTAGGGATACCTATGCAAGGTCACTTGTGACACTTCTGAAACTCTTTTAAACCTGATGATAGCATTCAACTTGTAGGTGTAAACACAAAAGTATCCTATTGGAGGTCAGAACTACATATACCTGAGGTAGGATGTCTAGTACACAAACAGGGATATTGACACCTTAGTATACAAGACAAATCCAAAATATATGTTTCATCCAATGTCCATATGTCTTATAGTGTTTAGGGCTTGGCCCAGTGTTCCTTATTGAGCACCACTGTGTCTTTATGCAGTTACAAGATAAGGAAGAAATGTTATTTGATAGAGAGTAGTAGAGATCAAGAACGGTATTTTGAGACCAAACACAACTCTAAAAACAAGAAATGAATGAGGTGGCACTTACTGGCTTGCACAGCTTGGTTTTAACAGCCCTCTGCATTTATGTTATGGTCTATTTCTTGCCAGGGTGTGTGTGTAATTCAATAACTTCTTACTAGGAAGCCAGGAAGCTGGTTTCCAATGTTGATAACTTGCTTTGTGTTTGTGTTCCATATTTTCTTCCAGGTTATTGCCATCATCACTTTGTCTTTTTGCAGAGCACAGTAAAATGTTAATTTTCTAATATTTCATGTTAATACTACAAAAAGCAAGCTATCGGCAAACTAAGATAGACACAAACTAAAATTGTTTTTTTCCAACTAAAAAACAACTAAAATGATATTAGATATCAATGGATATTGATGTAACTACACTCACAGTAGGGTGGCATCTTTGATAGCAAGTTTTTCTCCCGTAGCTGAATATTCAACTCCATTCAGTGTTTACACTAGACTTGGGAGCATCGCTACTAGCTGTTTTTGTATGTACCAATATCTACCGAATAACTGTACTAGAATATCCTTGTGCTGTGGGCCCTCATCAACTACATAGGGCTAATCATTTGTTGACATGTTACTGCAACTCTGTATTATTGTGACGCCCTGAGTCAACAAATGATTATCCCTATGTAGTTGATGAGGGCCCACAGTACAATTATGCAGTAGATATCGGTACATACAGACAGCCCTTTTAGAGATGTGATGCTCCAGGACTGTGAGAGAGTCTGTGTTTACATTATCTTGATTACATGTATCCACATAACTAAAGCACTGCTATCACCAACTTGTATAATCCACTATATGCAACAACAATAGTTTGTGTCTATTTTAGTTTCCTGATGACATGCTTTCCATAATAGTATATTTCTTTAACACAGTATCAAGTATCATAGTACTTGTCATGTGTTATTGTGATGTCATACTGCAGTCATCCAATACTAGTAATCACTTTTATGAATTAATTACACGTGTGTATTTCACACAGCTTTTGGCTCACCACGTGAAACTGTTACCGACACTGACTCGATAATCATTCATCCATGCTTCCATTGAATGTGTGTACTCTATATTAAGTCCCTTCTATAACGTCTTCAATGTGATTGATTTATTTGTAAGTTGATAGAAAAAAGAGGCTAGTTTTAAATAAATTTACTTATTTATTTTATATATATATATATATATATATATATCATAGATCAATCAAGTTATGAAAGTACAATTCATGTAATTGGTTTTCAGATAGGATGCTCTAATAGTGACTAGAACCATGTAAATTTGTGGCCTGCACACTTTTATTTTCTCATCAGGAGAGAACTATGGTTTAAACCAATCCCATGCATACTGGTATCTCTACCAAGTATTAAACTCACTGTTCTCAAACTATGGTTTCTTTCTCAGGTATGCATGACACACCCCCTGACACCCCACAGTATCAGAGTGCTTTGATGCGTATGCTACAAGCTACAAGTCAGTCTGCAGCTTCTACTGCTAATAGTATGGGAATGACATACCCACCTCTCAGTACTTCAGATGGTAAGTCATGCATTCAGTAGTATGGGAATGACATACCCACCTCTCAGTACTTCAGATGGTAAGTCATGCATTCAGTAGTATGGGAATGACATACCCACCTCTCAGTACTTCAGATGGTAAGTCATGCATTCAGTAGTATGGGAATGACATACCCACCTCTCAGTACTTCAGATGGTAAGTCATGCATTCAGTAGTATGGGAATGACATACCCACCTCTCAGTACTGCAGATGGTAAGTCATACATTCAGTAGTATGGGAATGACATACCCACCTCTCAGTACTTCAGATGGTAAGTCATGCATTCAGTAGTATGGGAATGACATACCCACCTCTCAGTACTTCAGATGGTAAGTCATGCATTCAGTAGTATGGGAATGACATACCCACCTCTCAGTACTGCAGATGGTAAGTCATACATTCAGTAGTATGGGAATGACATACCCACCTCTCAGTACTTCAGATGGTAAGTCATACATTCAGTAGTATGGGAATGACATACCCACCTCTCAGTACTTCAGATGGTAAGTCATGCATTCAGTAGTATGGGAATGACATACCCACCTCTCAGTACTTCAGATGGTAAGTCATGCATTCAGTAGTATGGGAATGACATACCCACCTCTCAGTACTTCAGATGGTAAGTCATGCATTCAGAAGTATGGGAATGACATACCCACCTCTCAGTACTTCAGATGGTAAGTCATGCATTCAGTAGTATGGGAATGACATACCCACCTCTCAGTACTTCAGATGGTAAGTCATACATTCAGTAGTATAGGAATGACATACCCACCTCTCAGTACTGCAGATGGTAAGTCATACATTCAGTAGTATAGGAATGACATACCCACCTCTCAGTACTGCAGATGGTAAGTCATGCATTCAGTAGTATGGGAATGACATACCCACCTCTCAGTACTTCAGATGGTAAGTCATGCATTCAGTAGTATAGGAATGACATACCCACCTCTCAGTACTTCAGATGGTAAGTCATACATTCAGTAGTATAGAAATGACATACCCACCTCTCAGTACTTCAGATGGTAAGTCATACATTCAGTAGTATGGGAATGACATACCCACCTCTCAGTACTTCAGATGGTAAGTCATACATTCAGTAGTATGGGAATGACATACCCACCTCTCAGTACTTCAGATGGTAAGTCATACATTCAGTAGTATGGGAATGACATACCCACCTCTCAGTACTTCAGATGGTAAGTCATACATTCAGTAGTGTGGGAATGACATACCCACCTCTCAGTACTTCAGATGGTAAGTCATGCATTCAGTAGTATGGGAATGGCATACCCACCTCTCAGTACTTCAGATGGTAAGTCATCCATTCAGTAGTGTGGGAATGACATACCCACCTCTCAGTACTTCAGATGGTAAGTCATGCATTCAGTAGTGTGGGAATGACATACCCACCTCTCAGTACTTCAGATGGTAAGTCATACATTCAGTAGTATGGGAATGACATACCCACCTCTCAGTACTTCAGATGGTAAGTCATCCATTCAGTAGTATGGGAATGACATACCCACCTCTCAGTACTTCAGATGGTAAGTCATGCATTCAGTAGTATGGGAATGACATACCCACCTCTCATTACTTCAGATGGTAAGTCATACATTCAGTAGTATGGGTATGACATACCCACCTCTCAGTACTTCAGATGGTAAGTCATACATTCAGTAGTGTGGGAATGACATACCCACCTCTCAGTACTGCAGATGGTAAGTCATACATTCAGTAGTATGGGAATGACATACCCACCTCTCAGTACTTCAGATGGTAAGTCATGCATTCAGTAGTATGGGAATGACATACCCACCTCTCAGTACTTCAGATGGTAAGTCATGCATTCAGTAGTATAGGAATGACATACCCACCTCTCAATACTTCAGATGGTAAGTCATACATTCAGTAGTATGGGAATGACATACCCACCTCTCAGTACTTCAGATGGTAAGTCATACATTCAGTAGTATAGGAATGACATACCCACCTCTCAGTACTTCAGATGGTAAGTCATACATTCAGTAGTATGGGAATGGCATACCCACCTCTCAATACTTCAGATGGTAAGTCATGCATTCAGTAGTATGGGAATGACATACCCACCTCTCAATACTTCAGATGGTAAGTCATACATTCAGTCAGTCAGCTATTGTGTGTATGATATGGTGTATTGTTTCTGGTATGTGATGTATACTAATGTTACATACCAACAGAAAAAAATTCTTTATTAATCCCAAGAAGAGGTAACTATACATGAAAATCATAAGCAGTACATCAAAACAAATACACAGATATTACATACATCTTAAAATTAATAAACAAGGCTTAAGAACTGCAGCAAACAATCCTGAAGTAAAACACTTTTTACACTTCACATTCATAAAGTCAAAGTTAGGTGAAATACAGTTGTCTGACAGAGCTTTATAAAAAGTTAATTGTGAAAGACTGATTCTATCTTATCATATAACTCCACTGATAAATGACACTTATGCCAGATTACATCATGGGCATTTCAGATTCAACACTAAATGATACCAAGGCAAAAAATAAGGTGTACATTTTTCAATACTTTGAAAAAAGGTGTGAAAAAAGTAAAAGTGATAAAGAGGAAAGCAACAATTACTGTGTTACAATGTATTTCATTATATGTCTACACATACATTACCATAAATGTGAAAAGACCCTTTGTATTAACATAACAAAGTTGTACTCTCTGAACTTGTAACAATATCATTTGCATATCATTTGCATGAAGGAATACAATAATGTTTTCAGTATTGCAGTGAAAATACCACTAGTATGCACACGCTTTGGTGCAAGTAATCTCTGGTACATACCCGGTATATAATAATACATTTTATTTTCCCTTTGCAGGGTTATTGACTACTGCTACTCCTCCTGCTTCAAGTTCAAGTTCAGTATCACCAATCCGTACACCAAGAAGTGCAACAAGTAGAGCTGGTGATAGATCGAGGAGTAAGAAAGCCATGACTGCAGCACAACTACATGTAGCTGCTGAGTTAGCATTAGAACTAGCTGAGGGTAGAATACGTACTAAGGATAAAGCCAAGGTGATTGCACACAAAGAAATAAGTAAGTTGAAATCATTATAATCTTGTCTGTCAAACACACTTAATGGAAGGAGAAATTAAAGTGGTTTGGTGTACGTCTTTCCTTAAAGGGACAGATTGTGTAGCTTTATATTTCTGAGGGTAACACTTGTTTTAGATTGAAATAGATAGATAGACAGACAGACAGACAGACAGTGAGATAGATAGACAGATAGATAGACAGAATATAAATTTCTGATTTTTGTAACTATGTTTTAAATACTAAATTTATCATTCACATTATTTACAGCAATTGCACCAAAGGAGCTTGTCATTGACTTAGACCACAAGAAGTTCAAGTGTGACTCGCCAGGATGTATCAAAGCATTCCGTAAACAGAGTGGTCTAGAGTACCATAAAAAATATTACCATAGCAACAAGTCAAAATCCAGACATTTATCACAGCCTTCGACATCATCATCGTCATCTTCATCTAATAGAAACAGGAAAAGATCATCAACATGTAAGTATATCTGGTCTTGTTTGTGTTTAAAACAAAATAATTTAGGCTATCATTGCTCTGTTCTAAGAGACCAGCTAATTATAGCATTTTAAAATTCATACAGTAAAAATTATTCATCATTGTTTCAGTGTGGCTAAATTTAATACCAGTCTCTGTAACTTAAATCTACACTAGCTGTAACCGGAGTATTATTATTTCAATCAGACAACCAACAATATATTTACTGAAAATTGTTAAAATACCAATAATTAGACATTGTACATGTTGATTAGAGGTCTGTCTTATCTGTAAGTAGTGTACTAATAAGTTGAAATTCTGATTCAGTGGAGGTGATGATTTTAAGTGTTGACTCGAAAGTCAATTTGATTGGCTATATTGCACCATACATGTTGATTAGAGATCTGTCTTATCTGTAAGTAGTGTACTAATAAGTTGAAATTCTGATTCAGTGGAGGTGATGATTTTAAGTGTTGACTCGAAAGTCAATTTGATTGGCTATATTGCACCATACATGTTGATTAGAGATCTGTCTTATCTGTGAGTAGTGTACTAATAAGTTGAAATTCTGATTCAGTGGAGGTGATGATTTTGGGTGTTGACTCGAAAGTCAATTTGATTGGCTATATTGCACCGTACATGTTGATTAGAGGTCTGTCTTATCTGGAAGTAGTGTAGTAATAAGTTGAAATTGTGATTCAGTGGAGGTGATGATTTTAAGTGTTGACTTGAAAGTCGATTTGATTGGCTATATTGCACCATACATGTTGATTAGAGGTCTGTCTTATCTGTAAGTAGTGTACTAATAAGTTGAAATTCTGATTCAGTGGAGGTGGTGATTTTAAGTGTTGATTTGAAAGTCGATTTGATTGGCTATATTGCACCGTACATATTGATTAGAGGTCTGTCTCATCTGTAAGTAGTATAGTAATAAGTTGAAATTGTGATTCAGTGGTGGTGATGATTTTGGGTGTGGACCCGATAGTCGATTTGATTGGCTATCTTGCACCATACATGTTGATTAGAGGTCTGTCTTATCTGTAAGTAGTGTAGTAGTAAGTTGAAATTCTGATTCAGTGGAGGTGATGATTTTAAGTGTTGACTCGAAAACCGATTTGATTGGCTATATTGCACTATACTATGTGTACTACTACTACTCTACAAATATGTATTACCCACAGGTTATTCAATACTATTCAGGATGTATGGCATCATTTCTAACAAAACAGTTTCAAAAAAACATTTCAGTAACAGTTAGTGCATCTTTAATGACCTTGCGCTTTGTTTGTGATTTAAATAATTTTTTCAAGTGCTTCTACATCTCATGATATGATTAACCCCTTCAATACTGAAAACATTCCCGCCAAAATTGTTTGGACAAATTTCTTGTTTTATGTAAGTTTTTGGCATATATCATTTTAGACTGGAATTAAAGAAATGTTACTTCCTAATAAAGTAATATTATTATAATTATGAAAATATTCATATAAATTGGGTCCCCATATTATTTAAAACTCGTCTCTAGTCATGAAAGGGTTCAGTATTGCTAAATTTGTAAATCTGGATACGAGTGATTTGTGAAACTCATAGAATTATCTTTAGCCAGAAGTGCCACACAACACTTTACAACAATTCTGGCAAATGTAATTTTTATGAGCTCATATTCAGATTTTTTGCAATAAGTATAGTTTTCAGGCTGTTGACAATGTCTGAATACTATACTTTCTCCAACTAGTTCATCATTTCCTGTGATAAAATTCTGGATATTTAAAAAGAAATGGAAATAATATTAAAGAGTTGACCGCAGTAACTTTATTAACATTGTGTCAATAATCTTTTTATCAACAGCATCTTTGCCTTCTACTAGATCCAGCTCTTGCTCTTCCCCTTCTTCTCCTCCATCTGCCACCATATCAACTGATGCTGTTACCATAGCAACAGCTGCCACTACTTCATCTACTTTAACAGCCACTGCTACAGATACTGTAACCACGGCAACTACTGCTATTGCTAAAACAGGTAAATTACGCCATGGAAACAAATCGTGAAAGACAGAATTCTGAATAGAGCATCTACGATTTCAAAAATCTGCTAACTTTATATCTTGCCCTTAATTGAACTTTCAAGTTGAAATCTGAAATGTTCAATGTTTTACAAATTAACTTGTGAACTTGATATCAAGTTCAGCTTGCTGTGCTTTCTGAAGTTTCTTCAGTACTCAGCCAGTCATTGACTGTGTGGCTTGTACAAAGAAGAATCTATGTGGTGGCTGAAATGTGCACAGCTCTCCAGGAATGGCCCATGTCTGGACAGCCATATCTTGTGGTGGCTGAAATGTGCACAGCCCTACAGGAATGGCCAATGTCTGGACAGCCATATGTCAGATACCCACTACTCAATTTCAACCAAACCTAGCACAAATGTCAGACACAATTCAAATGTCTGCACCCACATTGTCAGGAGTAAACTTTTTTTGACACCCATCTTCAAGATCAGATATCAATTTACTCATAACTTTCAGAGATTTTACCTGTAGAGACACCATTCAAGTGTCTACACCTACTGGTATGTTTATAAAAGTAAGCATTCAATTTTGACACTAAGGTTTGACCTTCAGTTTCAAGGTCAAATTGTAAATTACTTTGACTTTAGAAGTTTCATACTTTGACACTATTCAAGTTTGTACACCAATAGTGTTAATGGTAAGCTTTCTCTTCTGGCACACACTTTTGACCTTGATATTCATCTTCAAGGTCAAAATCAAACTTGCACAACTTTTGGAGTGTTGTTCATAGGCTCACTATTCATTTGTCTATAATACTATCAGAGTTAGCTTTCTGATCGGGCCCTAACCCATGACTTTACTCTTCATATTCAAGATCAGTTAGCAATTACTTCTTACTTTTGAAGTTTTACACATATAGACACAATTCAAGTATTTACATCAATACATTTAGAGGTGAGCTTAACAATTGACCTTTGACCTTGATGATGGAGCTCATCAATAACATATAGCCAACCAATAGATCCCCCATATCCATGTACTTTAATGACAGATGTTGTAAATATCATGTGGCTGAAATTTACTTTTAGTGACAAAGAATTTAGGCCCTCAAGTTTCTCAACTTATGTATTTATTCTTTTCTTATGTTGAATTATTCATGTTTCATATACAGAGTAACATTGCAGTGCACTGCACTGTTCTACCAATGAACCCTGTTATATGGTGTACAGACCAACACACAACCACACCAAAATGAAGAAACAACAGTTTTGTTTATCTTTCTTATACAGTAACATTGCAGTGCACTTCACCGTTCCACCAATGAACCCTGTTGTATGATGTATAAAATTGACACACAACAACAACAAAATGAAAAAACAACAACAACAACAACATCAATTTTATTTATCTTTCATATACAGAGTAATATTGCACTGCACTGTTCTACCAGTGAACCCAATTGTAAGATATAAAAAAACTGACACATTCACAACAGATGCACAAAACAACTACAATTTTATTTAGATTTCATATATGGAATTATAGTGCAGTGCACAACACACATTTCTCCCACTGAACACTTACAGAAATGTACAAAACCAGCACACAACAAATACAGAACACTTTACTTCAAATATCTTAAAAATATAAGTCATAAACTGAGGCAAATCATTTTTAAAATGTCAAAATAATTGTTGCAGCTTCATCCAGCAAATCAAGTCACCACAGACCTAGTCGAATAGAGAGAAAGAAACGTAGCTCAGCCCCAGCCAGTCTCCCAGCAGCTCAAGAACAGATTATAAAGTCTCCTGTTGTCATGAAGCCACCAGAAACGCCACCGGTCATACCAGAAGGTAAGAATCAAAAACACAGTGTTTTTACTAAGGTTTCTCCATCCACAAAATGGGGGAGTTGAGTAAAATTTACACACATTTCCATACAAACATTGTACAGTAAGTTTGCGGATAATGCTAGTAAAATACCTAATGAACTCAGGTAGATTTTACCTACTACCACTCTTAACAAAACCACTGGTAGGAAACCCTGGTAACATGACAGGGGAACTCGGGTAGATTTTACCTACTTAACTACACTTAACAAAAACCACTGCAAAAATTTGGAATGTGTTCTAATTTCTTGTAACACCTAAATGATCAGTGAGAGTATGGTTGTGGTTTTTTGTTTGGTTGTTTGTTTGTTTTTGATTTGTTTGTGGGTTGGGGGGTTACAAGATCATGCAACCATACACATTTAGTATAACTTAAGTTAGGAAATAAAAAGTTACACACCTTACGTAAACATACAAATGTTTAGAGACTTTATGACTGATACCCTCAATATCCTGAATGTTTCATCTTTATGAGACTTTGTAATTTCTAATTGTAGTCAAAGAAGAGGACAAGAAATCAGAGATAGCAACAGAACAATCATCAACTCCAACTGGGGCAACGACCTCTACTCCAACTGTACAGGAAGAAGTGAAGACAGAGGCTGATGTTTCCATAGAAACCATAGATGACCCCTTAACTCGGGATGAAATTGTACATTGTGTGTGCAACATGGATGAAGAAGATGGATTCATGATTCAGGTTTGTCTTGTCAGGAAAGATATTAGATAAGAAGTTTGTAGAAATGGGGCCCCAGTTCCTGATGTTTGCCTAAACTACCATCCACCTCATAGTCTGTTGCAGAGTTTCACTCTATACAACCCATAGGATCTGAATGATGTTAGATTGGGTTTAGTAGACAGTAATAGGCCTCTCCAAAATTTGCCACATGGTGGCGCTCTACTTCCTGTCTGTGTGTACCTTGGGGGTATACATGGTATAGGTTACTTGGTTAATCATAAAGCACTGCTGCTTTCCTCGATGTCAGAACAATACGAAAAACATCTCTGATGTACACATCTACAGAATACAAGGGACAAAGCTCTTTAGAAACAGTACAATGAGGTGATGATACCCCAATTTGAGCGAGGGCGCTGTATTCTTAAATTCCTGTTTGCAGTGTGGCATGGCCGATTGTTAAGTTTGTCTTATCTAGAACAGACCTGTTGATGACACAACCTGTTATGTTATTATTCCAGGAACATAAATGATTACCTGTTTTGAAATAAATTTAAAATCTATTAGTCATACTGTAGTACCTTACTTTCACTGTTGTATTGCAAAGGAACAGGAGATAATAGAAACCTAGAATTTTGTCGGATTTATGTTTGGAATCTGAAGTTAATACATCATATTTTCTGTCTGCAGTGTGATACATGTCTTTGCTGGCAGCATAGTACATGTGTTGGTCTAAATGAAAACACAGTACCCAAGAAGTATATCTGTTGTTTTTGTAAGAACCCTGTTGGTAAGTGAGAAACTATAATGATAGCGATTAATGTGCTGATTACGAAGTGTTCATATTTGTAAGAACCCTGTTGGTAAGTGAGAAACTATAATGATAGCGATTAATGTGCTGATTACGAAGTGTTCATATTTGTAAGAACTCTGTTGGTAAGTGAGAAACTATAATGATAGCGATTAATGTGTAGATTATGAAGTGTTCAAATTTGCAACCTCATGCTTATCAGTACCCATTTGTACAGCTATGTTAACTGAAGCACAAGTTTGATTCAGATCTTGCCCAACGAGTTTTGCTATTTAGAATTGAATGTTTGTGGTTGGGATATAAATCCCATCCTAACAGGTGCCCCCATTTGTACATCTGTTTAACCCATTCAGTACTGAAAACATTCCCGCCAAAATTCTTGTTTTATGTAAGTTTTTGGCATATATCAACTTCATTTTAGACTGGAATTAAAGAAATGTTACTTCCTAATAAAGTACCGTAATATTATTATAATTATGAAAATATTCATATAAATTGGGTCCCCATATTATTTAAAACTCGTCTCTAGTCATGAAAGGGTTAAATTGAGGTACAAGATTGATTCAGATCTTGCCATGCAGTTTAGCTCTACAGAAATGAGTAAAAGTGATGAGGATCTACCCAGCTATGTGCACATTACAAGCAAACCATCCTTAACAATTCAATTATCATGACACCACATCTTTTCAATATTTTTATTTTGAAATGAACACAGGTCATCGTACACACACCAAATACAAGTATGATCAGGAGTGGTTTAAGACTGGCGAGTTGACAGGTTATAACTGTTTGGCAGAGAACTATTCCAAGACTATGGCAGCTTCAGCATTGGCTACTCATGATTTAGTAGGAGACATGCATGTCATCACGGACATTCTACACAGTGTACAGTGTAAACTGTCAATTCTAAGGTAATTTATTCACAGACATTCTACACAGTGTACAGTGTAAACTGTCAATTCTAAGGTAATTTATTCACAGACATTCTACACAATGTACAGTGTAAACTGTCAATTCTAAGGTAATTTATTCACAGACATTCTACAGTGTACAGTGTAAACTGTCAATTCTAAGGTAATTTATTCACAGACATTCTACACAGTGTACAGTGTAAACTGTCAATTTTAAGGTAATTTATTCACAGACATTCTACACAATGTACAGTGTAAACTGTCAATTTTAAGGTAATTTATTCACAGACATTCTACACAGTGTACAGTGTAAACTGTCAATTTTAAGGTAATTTATTCACAGACATTCTACACAATGTACAGTGTAAACTGTCAATTTTAAGGTAATTTATTCACAGACATTCTACACAATGTACAGTGTAAACTGTCAATTCTAAGGTAATTTATTCACAGACATTCTACACAGTGTACAGTGTAAACTGTCAATTCTAAGGTAATTTATTCACAGACATTCTACACAGTGTACAGTGTAAACTGTCAATTCTAAGGTAATTTATTCACAGACATTCTACACAGTGTACAGTGTAAACTGTCAATTCTAAGGTAATTTATTCACAGACATTCTACACAGTGTACAGTGTAAACTGTCAATTCTAAGGTAATTATTTATAGACATCTATACATTGTAAACTGTCGATTCTAAGGTAATCAGCTTTGTACACTGTAAGCTCTTCTTCACTTTCACTGTTTCAGGAGTGGTCCATCATTGCCTCACAGGACTTAGCAGATATGCATATATATTAAATGAATAATGAATATTCATGACTCCTAAGTGCTTGCTACCTTCAGATGATCAGTTATGAATGTTTATTGTTCATCTGATACATATGGTATGTTAAGTCTCGTGAAGCAATGATGAACCACTGTTTGAATACTGGAGGTGGAAAAGAGTTTTAATTTGGTGTTTCTTGGCAGTCACACTAAATTTATATGATGTGAAATCATGAAAAGACTTCAGAATCCAAAGTTCATGAAAACGCCTTTATCCCCTGCTTTATAAGTGTTGATCGGTACCTACCGTGGCCACCTAGTTTAGGGAAAATTCAGACTGTGGACTACTTTCAGGGGAAAGGATGTCATCCAAATGACAAGTACAATCAACTAAAGTTTTTTGGGGGGAAGTGGCTGAGACTGGGTCTTCTCATTTATCTGAATGACTCTAAAATTAGATGTTGTATAATTGACAGAACACCAAGCCATCCAGAACTACGGAAATGGTTAAAACCATGGAATAAACATGGAGAGGAAGACAGCCAGGATGACTCGAAAATCAATGAAAATGACAGCATGGAAACTGAAGATATTAAAGTTGATGAAAATAGTGTCACTTCTGGAACTGATGATGTAAGCAATAAAGTACTCATTAATGTCAGTGAAGCAGCAAAAACTGATGATGTCATTGATAAAGCAAAAATTGATGATATTCAACCAGCCAAAACTGATGATGCCATTGATACAACAAAAACTGATGATGTCATTGATAAAGCAAAAACTGATGTCATTGAACCAGCAAGAACTGATGATGTCATTGAACCATCAAAATCTTATGATGTCATTGATAAAGCAAAAATTGATGATATTGAACCAGCAAAAACTGATTATGTCAGTGAACCAGCAAAAACTGACATAAGTGATAACACAAAAACTGATGGTGACAGTGATACAGCAAAACCTGTCTGTGATAGAACAAAAGCTAACGATGTCAATGATTCAACAAAAAGTGATGATGTCAGTGATACAATGAAAACTGATGATGTCCTTGAATCAGCAAGAACTGATGATGTCATTGAACCAGCAAGAACTGATGATGTCATTGAACCAGCAAAACCTGATATCAGTGATACAACAAAAATTGATATCAATTTTACAACAAAAACTGATGATGTCAGTAGTACAACAAAAACTGATGATGTCAGGAGTACAACAAAAACTGATGATGTCAGGAGCACTGAAAATATTTATTCTGGCCATGGTACAGAAAGTGATGACGTTGCTAGCAATAAGAAATCAGAGACTAAAACTGATGACGTCAGCAATTTGGGGAAAAGTAATGTCAGTCAATGTGATGTCACAAGTAATACAAGATCTGATGATGTCATGACATGTAAAGGTGACAAGGAAGAAAATATGGAATGTATATTAAAAAACAAAGAAATTGAAAACAGGAAAGAAGAATCTGAAAGGACAGAATGTAAAAAATGTGATGATCCTGGAAGTGCATGTGTACAATCAATGACAGAAATGTCAACTAAAGCAACGACAATCCAATCAGAAAATCAATTTAATAATAAAACTCAGGATTCTGAATCACAGGTACTAACAGATCCAAGAACTCAAGTAAGCTCTGAGGAGCAACATGGTAAAGAGGACTCAAAAATAGATGAGGTTGCCATGGAAACAGAGGAGAGTAAAGAAGAGGAGGACCCAGAAGACATGGAAGTTGATGTTGTCAATGACGACACCACTGAAGATGTTACTCTTAAATTGTCATGTACTAATACTAAAGTGGACTCGTCGCTGGAAAATGTGACAAAAGACAGCAATGTGAAAGAAACACAAAAAATTGGACAACCAGAAAGTGGGGCAGAGATACTTAACAAGAAGGGAGATGTAACAGATCCTACTAAAGAGCAGGGAAAAGTTGCCAGGCAAGAGATTAAGAAAGTGGAATGCGAAGGAACTGGAGACAAGGAAAAGTTGATTTCAGGGAAAGTTGATGACGGAAATGGTGATATAGCAAAAGAAGACTGTACAAGGAAAGACGTGACAAAGCAGGAACAGAGACAGGATAAGACTGATCAGATCACTAAGGAGATTAAGATGTCTAAGGATACAATTGTTCAAAAAGAGGAGTTGAAAGGTGATGAAGTCAAGAAAGATGTAGGAATACCGTCCAATGACTACCAGAATAGAATTGCACCCAGTGGTGTCAAACTTACAGGCAGTAGTGTATGGACACAGGTTGGAAGAGCAAAGGTATGTAAAACTATAGTTTCCTGGACTAAAAAGTATTCACTGTGTTTACTACAAACTGGGATGTTAATTGAAATAACATACCTTGGTTCTAGTTCTTTTCACTTATCGGTATGGAGTTGGTATTGATCAGAACTTGCGCCAGAGTGATGTACAGGCTAGGAGACTTTTGTTAAACTTATTGTTGATGGCTACTATTACAATAACCATAGAAACAGTTGATAACATTGACACTTTTTCTTATTTTATTTGAACTTTCAGGGAAGTAGTAGAAAAAGAACGGAATCCTTGAGGTCCGAGAGATCAGAGTTGTCTGAAATAGATGTAGTAGAAGATGTGGAGCCACTACCACCCCTAGTTTGTGAATGGAATCTTCTACAACACATTGCTGAGGTCCAGGGTGAACTTGATCAACGAATGGATGTGATTGAACAGGAACTTACAGGTATGGGTTATGTTTTAAACATACAATAGAGGGGTTAAGTTCTAGATGATAACACACTCTTTAACTAGGTGTAAAATCACCAAAGTTTTGTGGAGATAATCTTCAACAATGGGTAGAGATAACACAATGGCCTATTGTGAAAAGTGACATTTTTGAATACATGCAAGCTGTAAGAAAAAAAAGTCTTATGCTACAATTTTGGATTTCGATATCTTAAGCCTTGAGATTATCTTTCTAACAATTGGTTTGTTCTCTGATAGCTTTGGAAGCAACGTATGGATGCCCTGTGACAAACTCAGACGTATCGGAGGACATACCACACCTCAAACGTAACATGAGAAGATTAATACATGATTTGACAAAGATACAAGAATTGGTCAGATGATGTACCCTTCCATCCCATACTTACCCATCAAGATAATGGTTTGGCCTGATCCACTGTGGTTAAAGCTTGTGATCAGCATGTCAAGATGTACCAGGAAAGGGAACATCTTACAGCCTCTACCCCTATTATAATAATGGGATAGTCTGCATCCTTGTTGACTTTGGGTGAGAAAGAACTGCAAGAGAGATGAGAGACGGTCTGCAAGGATGAAATATTGTTTGGAGAGGAGAGGAGAGGAGAGGTGTACAGGAGGAATGCAGAATCAATGAGTAAATTGTCAATCAGTTGGTTACATCTGTGTAGTTTGACACATCAACTAACACATTTCTTTCACTTAAATTTTGTTGCTTCAAATAAAACATTCAAAAAATAACAAGCAGATTTGTGTTTCAGATTTAGTTAATTTGATTTTATTGAAATATGTCTTTATCATCATAAAATTACAATTATGTGTTGAGTGTGGATTTCTAGCTTACATAGTCATAATGTGTATTATGTCGCTTACTATGCTATAGTACTGGTAGATTTGATGTATACAGAGACTAACTAACTAAAATAGCGTATCAACAGTTCACAAGTTTATTTATTAGATTTACATGATGGCGTGCTCAATATGAAGACATTTTCATAGCAAAAACACATTATATGTACATATGTAAGTAATAATGTATGTACATACATACACACACACTTATATACATGCATGCACACACGCACACGCACACACACACACACACACACACAGTCACAGCTGGCCAGCCAGCCAGTAGGCAACTGTAATCAAGGCAAATATGACATACAATGCATATTACACTTGAGGAGTCTTGATATTGAAAGCATGTGTTAAAGTGGCCATATGGATGAGAATTTGGTATTTATTTTGGATTTTTATTTGATAAAACAGCTTCACTATGTTTTTCTACTTGAAAAAATAATGTGAAATAACATATACCAAGTCCATGTTCATAACTTAATACATTGCAAAAAGATGCAAAAAGTTTGTTATTGTACGTACAATAACAAACATTTCACACATTGTTTAATCTTTTGCAATGTATTGAGTTGCAAACATAGATTTGGTATATGTTATTTCACATTATTTTTTCAAGTAGAAAAACATAGTGAAGCTGTTTTATCAAATAAAAATCCAAAATAAATACCAAATTCTCATCCATATGGTCACTTTAACACCATTATCATGTATCAAAACATACATGGTTTGTATATGTTCAGGATGTGTTATTTCTGTATAGTTTGAAAGTCCATGAAATCATTACTGGATGATATTCATCCATTTGTTCGTCCACAACAAATACTTAAAGAAAACTATACTATTTAGTTCTTTCTGATTTCATTTTTTAAAATCTCTGCCTTACAGAATGTATGGATATTATGTATCCTCTAGAGTACTTGTATATTAAAACATTTCTTTTATTTCAAACTTGGTAATGTAGCATTGTGTGTGTGTGTGTGTGTGTGTGAGTGAGTGTATATGTATGTATGTGTGTGTGTGTGTGAGTGTATATGTATGTATGTATGTGTGTGTATGTATATATGTATATATATATGTATATATGTATGTAGGTATGTATGTATGTATGTATGTACTATGTATTCATGCGTGTACATATGTATTACATACAGAGTGAGTCTTCCAAACTTGTATAAGCAGATTAAAAGTCAATCTATATTTATTTACACTAGCTGTGTGAACTAAGACTAATATGATAAAAATGTTTGATTCAATTTCAATTTAGTATATTTGCTAAAAGTTTTGTTATGCTAAAATTAATAATCTAAAATTCTCATCTGAATTGATATGCAGTAAATGCCCAACAACCCATGAAATAATTTTACACGACTCTTTTCCCCAAACAAAGACAACTATGTGCACTACATTTTCAACAATAATGTGATCGACAAGGCTTTCCATATATGACGAAACTGTGTTTGCACCCCCCCCCCCCACCGTACTATAGTTACATGCCACTTACAGTTTAAGAATGCTCAACTCTGAAAATTGTGATCAATGGGGCTTCCTAAATGTGAAGAAGCTTTACATCACTTTTAAAAACAGTTTATTGTAACCAGATTAATTCATAGACATTATGTGGTAATTATTGAAGGACAAAATCGGTAGGCATTGCTGGCTAAGATCTATTTTCAATTTCCTGTGGATGTTCCTTGGCACAGACTCATTTCACTGTATTTAGACACTGTATTCTCAAAGTCTTCAATATCATCCTTAAATGAATCAAGTTGTTTGATAGTATTCATCCAGGCCGTGATATTTGGGTGGGTTTCTTTGGTGAGTTGTATTCCAGCAAGCGGCATGGCCAGCAAGTGAGAGAATACGGTTATGTCTGCAATTGTCAGATCATCACACACTAGATAGGTCTTATCCTAGGAGTGTGAAAATACATACAAAATTATATTTATGATTATCAAATTTATGTGGAAAATCTAAAATGATGTAAACAAAGGATATGCTCATGATTCATGAACCCATGACACATGCAAGTGCAGATCAAACAAACAGTACTCGAGCTGCAGTTTTCAGTGTTCTAAATGCCAAAATTAATGAATGAGAGGGGGTGAATGGATGGATTAACCGACTGACAGACAAATAGAGCTAGATTTGTAGATTGACAGAGCTAGATTTGTAGTTATATAGATAGATAATAGATAGATAGATAGATAGATAGATAGATAGA
>NC_135561.1:1855000-1902500 GCF_964340395.1 Glandiceps talaboti | reverse complement strand
GTCTGGATAAGAGTTTAGATAATTTATACAATGGTGAGAAGTACACGCTATGATCCATAATACCAAGTAGCTGAGTTCAGCGAATACCATACTAAGCCGGCAACTTTCTATCAATCTGATTTTGTTTTATTTTAATTAAATAAACTTATTGCAAGTTTCTACCAAACTGAAGATTTTATATTGTTATAATTTATCGTACCATGTTATATTTTATTATTGTTTTATCATTTTTCATAAACTCATGAAATTTCTAATATGAATAAATACAGAAGAATGTTGGTTTAACTAATTTATTTTAAATGACATGCTTTAAATGACTCATAGACATTCGATGGATAATTAGCTCTGTATTTTCACTTCCGCTGTCTTCGTTTTTCCTGGATTGAATTATTAAAAATACAGACTAAAACCTTTCCTTTGAGAAACATAGTTTACCTTGTTATGTTCATGTGAAAATGACATTACTTACTGTTTGAAAAATTCATACATTAGTTGTGGTGCTTTTTTGTCTTTTAGGAGACGTTCTGGCGATGAGTGAATCGCCCTGAATGTAAATCCAAACACGTTGTGGTACATGTATGGTACAAAGTCCTGGAAATGTACCAGAAATAAACCAATTTAACGAATTAGCGAGAGTATTTGTTCTGAAGCGAAGTTGAAATTCTATGAAAAGAACGAATTAACACTTACGCAAAAAAGATGTCACCACTATAATAAGTATGAAATGCTTGGCCTTTCATTGCCAGTATCGACTCAACTAGACTTTGTGGGTATCTATTTATTCCATGTACTAATATGGTATGCAAGTTATGTACTTTTTGTTGCCTATGACAACAATAATATTGTGTTTCATCTTTTGAATTTTTGACGGCTCTCAAATCAAATCCTCAAAATTCATAAAGCAATTAATTTTATACTAAAGTTCCGTCTAGCAAATAAAAACAAAAGATGTTATTAAATTTAATAGGCTCCTGTTATCGCTTTCTCTGACCAGTTGAATTATTAATGACATTTGTTCAGTAATGCCGTTATATGTGACTTACATCCGTGAGACTGAGTTCCCATTCCTGCCAGTATCGGATTTGTGCTTTCTCCCAAGGATCCTTGGGATACAACTCTATTCCAGGCAGCATAGTATCAAGATACTCTGTTATGACGTTAGCCTCGTATAACATACAGTCAGGAATACCCTGTGGATATAAACATAAAATTATGTAAATGTATACTTAGCATTTTTTATGTTTTGTTGAAGAATATATACTTTGTAGTCCGTAGACAATTAGAAAGGACATACAAAAATAGCGGTAATTTCACAATCAATGGGGAGGGGGGGATAATTCACACCGGGGGGGGGGGGGGCAAATGTTGCTGTATGCCAAATTGCATTTATGATAATATTGAAATTACGAATATACATAAAAATGCTACAAAAATGAACTCTGCCTAGACCAGCACATCTGGGTTTCTTATAATCCCTAATGCCACACGATGTTTGTTATGAGATGACGTCATCATGCACTATTTACAGTGCTGTATAAAAGTAATACGCAGTGACCTCATAGTTTAAATTACAAAATCAGTTGATGTTGTAATTTAATTTATCCCACGTGACTTATTCTGGACCAATCACTGGACAGCGTATGATTATAATACGAAAATATCTGTCTAATGAATACAATAATCCTACCTCTTCATTGTGTATTGTTATAGCTGGTACTTTCCCGTTCGGATTGATTTTCAGGAATTCTGGTGTCTTTTGCTCAGCATACAATAGATTAACTTCAACCTATAAAATACATTCAAATTGAATATAAATGGAAATGAAATTTGAACTGTCACGTTGGGGAAATAATAAAGACTCCTTCAATCCTTTCATGGACTGGAGAAACAACGACATTGTTTATAGAATTAGATCATCTTGCAAGTATATCGTTCATAATTATAACGTCTTACCGATTCCCAAGCTTTGTTCTTCTCCATAAGAGTCATTCTGACACGACGTGCGCATGGACTTGGTCCGAAATCAAACAATGTTATACCATCACGTATTCGAAACTTCCTACAAAAAATGAAAGCAAATAAAAGGTAAATGACGCAAATACTAATTTAAAAAAAAAAAAAAAAAAAAAAAGGTTTGAAAGTTGAAATTGTAAACCTTTACCAAATCGAGCGTGCAACAATTCAATTGCCATGGAGATAAAACATAAAACAATGTATACACACGGAAGCTAAGTCATTAATGTTTTTTTTTATAAAACAAGAATTTGGTCTGAGTAATTGTCCAATCTTGCCGACAGGAAAACCTCGTAGTCACAATCACCGTCTAATAAATCATTTGTTCGTTTTATTTTACATCAAAGTGACAGCGACTTTGCATAATTGAAGAAAAAATGCGACCAGTTCTTTACACTTTAAAAGACAAGTTATTGTGATCATTTGAATCATAGACCCCGAGTCACAACAGGGTCTCTGGTTGATTATAATGTGAAGATCTTTAGGAGAGTTGTTTACCAGACCGTGTAATATTATGTACGCTGTGGGAATGACACCACTAACCAGCTTTAACCTTTTGGGGTGAGGGGATTTTAATGCCGATTGTATGCTTTGAAAAGTCTTACCAAAAGAGAATTTGTCCACTTTGAGACTTCACTTAAAATGGCTAGAAGTATAGAGCCAGCGTTGGATCTACACAGTTCAATCACCTTTATTTGGCCTCGCTCTTATTGTTGAGTTGACAGTAGTGCAGGTAGTGAACAACAAAATTATTCTGTCTGCTAGTCGTACTAGTGTTCCATTGTGGAGCCAACGAACAATAATAGTATGTTATGGAGACTGAGTGTTAATAGTCTAGTTCTTATACAGTATCGCTACGATTCACAGGGTTAAATAGAAACCACAGTTGGTATCCAGACTAGAGTGTTAAGGTCGCTTCACTGTCATTCAAATATTGGTTCACTTTCATCAATAATTTGGAAGTGTTAAGTAATTAAAGATCCATGTTTTCAAGTCAACAAACGTAGTTGTCTGTGATTCACAGGACTTTCTTTCTAGGTTGCATGATTATACAATAAATGGATTGTTTTAATTAATTATGACATCTTTAATTAACTTTAAACAGTGACCGGTAAGACTGTGGCAATTCTATTATTGGACTATTATTATTCAGACACAATGAAGTGTAACCTGATGATGCCATAGCATTACATGATTTATGTACAATGAGTACCTAGCCTAAAAAATGAACAATAAATGCACTATCATCTTATACTCTCAGTACATCAGACAAAACTATATAAATAAAAAAGACAATGTCGACGGGGGTAGTCACTTTTTGAAGTCATCTACTTTCGCTCAACTTTAATTTAGAAAAGGATTGCTTTTAAATTAATATTTCTATCTTGAGTAAAGTAACGTATGAAATATGTGGTGCTTGATTGATTGATTGATTGATTGATTGATTGATTGATTGATTGAATGAGTGATTGATTGATTGAGTGAGTGATTGAGTGAGGAAGGCAATACTAGTTTGTTTGTTTCCAGAAAGGTCACCTGCATGTCACTGTTCGGTCTTACCTTTATGATGTACGTGACTGTATGTATATGGGTAGTTTGCCATTATTTGATTGTAGGGATTACAAATGCTAGTTTGACGAATCAGTTATGATTATATAAAGCCTACAGTAGGCCCTGGATGGTATAGGTTTACCAGGCAGACAGTAGTGGGAAGGGGCGTCAAGTACAAATACGGTAAAGCAAATGGCGCAGCGAGGGAGAGGACTGTCCATTCTCGACCAGTCGTCGTAATGGGTCTGAGTCTAGCTATAGTACACACAAATTTACATATTATTGCTGTATATCCAAATAGATAGTATTTCTGTCCATGGATCTATAACTGAGAATGTCCTCTCAGTTATAGATCCATGCTCCGCCTAATATAAAGTGTATTGCTATTTATATTACACATATAAATATAACGTTTATGTGCTTAAACGATTTCATATATGCCACAGTGGTAGAAAGTATTATAAAACTTTGGATATGTGAGGTCATTTGGAGATATATCAAGATTATATAGGCATACTGAACGAGACGGTATGTACTATATGGCAACTCATAGATAAACAGTGACATAATGTAGAATGGAAGCAAAAAGTTTGAAGTCAAATGCTTTACACTCACTGTTGGGGCGTTTCTTCTTTGCTAAATAACGAACCCATGGTGGACTGTGATGTGCTGGTAGGTTGGGTGTGAAAAGAGTTACTACAATGTAATGCATAACACAGTGGATAAAAATAAAAAGATCATGTGATCATAGTTGAAGTCTCCAGGGGTGGCAACAGCGCAAAGTGTGGAAGTCCGTTATCTCTTATGGGGACAACAATGTATGACAATACATTGAATTATTGTAGTTTAATTAATACAAGTGAATGTGTTGTTTGTTTCTCCTATATGCATTTAAAAACTCTGTTACCGTTATCATTGATGTGAAAAATATATCTAGCAGAACTAACGAATAGCCCTTTGTATATGTATATACATGTCTCACGTGTGTGTGTGTGTGCGTGCGTGCGTATGTATGTATGTATGTATGTATGTATGTATGTATGTATGTATGTATGTATGTATGTATGTATGTATGTATGTATGTATGCATGCATGCATGTATGTATGTATGTATGTACGGTATGTATATATGTATGTACGCATGCTTGTATGCATGCATGCATGCATGCATACATACATACATACATACCGTACGTACGTACAAACACACACACACACACACAAGCATAAATATGTATACATTTATATATTTACGTGCCATTCTTTAAAGTATATTTAACCTGATCCATACTCACTTACCAGACACATATCATGTAACATTAGCGATTTCAAAACAAAGTAATGTCAAATGTTGTGATATAATATGTCGATATAGAAGTTCTAAGTAGACACCCCCGGGTTGTTCACGTACTGGTACTTTCTAGACAGACAGATAACATATTATGTAAATACCGCTAAGGTCAACTTGGCATGGTTGTTGATATTCTAATTATTTGACCTAGTGTGACCTTGTTTCATGCTTGAATAACATGACAGTATAATGTTTATTTATACTACTGTACATCAAATCATAAACGTTCTTTTACACTTTGGAATGTAAAAAGAACAAAATAATGTTCTTTAAAATTAAAATTGAATAATCAGAAGAGTTGTGTATGATTTCTTCCTACTGTAAATATGAAGGGAAACACGTGTCGCTACAGATTTGCCGCAAAACTCCTACGTGGTCAAAATAATTGATTATTCAAAGCCTAATCACGTAGCAAAAATATTCCCCCAGATGTTAAATCACAGATATTCATGAAATTGACAAGGGTAAAAGTTGTACATTCAAAGACAGTTTCACTTATTGTACAGTTAGGGCGTTGGCAATAGTTAGCGCGAAGACACACATACACACACACACACACACACACACACACACACACACACACACACGCACACACACACACACACACCTACAGAACCCATGGCACAGACACACACAGACACCTGCATACACACAAGCTCGCCATACCTAAATGCACTACAGGACCTCAACTCTGTTTAGATGTGGAAATAAAATTTTGAGCCAAAAAATACAATGTTTATGAGAAAATGATTATAATTTTAATTGCAGTAATATGTATCATAAAAAGATTTTCAGAAGTAGGAATAGTTTGAAAGAATTAAGAAAAATATTTCACATACAAAGGATCGGCAATAAAATTGTTATCAAGTCCCAAATTTGTACAATCCAGTTAAATATTTCTGTTTAAAAAACCTTACCATGGAATTTAAATTACCTTCAGTAGACTCCAGATATAATATATACATACAGAAGTATGGGGAAATATGGCTAGCATTAATATCTACTCCGACCCTGAAGGTTGATACAATCTGAGATATAATTTATTGCTTAAAGGGCCACAATCTGTCTTTATATGTTCTGGTTTGTAAGATTTGCTCACAGTCACTTGTGAGCTAATATTCTATTCCAAGATCGTGATATTCTAGTCTAGGATGATCATAATACAAAATAATGATGTTATTAAGTATTTACGATATTCAAAAAATACCATTGCTGGTGATTGTTCAGGAATATGCTATCCTGGAATAGAATATTAGCTCACAAATGGCTCTGGGTTTGCTGTATAATTAAAGGTATTCACAGTTATCTATACTCAGAAACATTCTCAACACCATCACTTGCAATTCACTGAACTCAAACCTGGTATTAGGATATGAATTGTAGACTATCAGTTTCTGATGATGTAATTTTTCATATGTATATAAATGTCAGACAAATTCCTAGTATGCAATCAAATTTTCCTCAGAGAAAATTAAAGTTTTGTGTTCATTTTAGAATTATCTGCACATTTTTAGTGACAATCCATGGAGGAAAAATAGCACTTATATTAATATGAAAAATCTTACAACTATCAGATTATAAAAATTACCTGATATATATTGTAGAAATATTACTTGAGTGACACAATGTGAACTGAAATTGCACATAGTAAATGAACCTAAGGAGAATTTGCACTGACTGAAAAAAATGTTAATTTTCCATATAATCTTAAATTTTCTTTTAAGATATTTCAGTATAACAATATTGCGAGAACAAGACAAGGGTTATATTACAGTAATATTTCAACTAGTAAAGCACAGATGCTTTCTCAAATTATTTTTTATAAAAATTGGTTACAAGAAACATTCTGAATTTCTGACCAGACTGTTTACATCAAACAAACAAATAAGTGAACTGGACAAATTATTTATCTACAGAATATGACTACAAGGAAAGAAAAGAAAGATTTTATATAGAAAGCAATCCACTTCAACTTTAATACCCTCATTAGTCTCCATCATTCAGTACCCTATTTGGACAGTATCACCCCCCTCCCCCCCCCCCCCCCGCAAAAAAAAGCCCCAATTTTTTTCATTTTTCTTTGAATCTTTGTTTGTGTAATCTATTTGTAACAATAACTAGTTAATGGTGCGTAGGAACTTGATACATAATATGGCAGAGAATGTCGAACCATTGACTGATTACATGATTACAACAAGAATTAAATCTTGAAATTGCTGGTTGCAAAAATGAAAACAAATAATAAGGACGGTAGACATGAAATACAGTAAATAAAAATAAAAATGAGCCTCCTCCTTGACTGATTTCAATCAGATTGATAAATCTTTTAAACTATTGATTAACAAAATTTGGATCATTTAATTCCGCTACAGGACTACGTTGAATATGTAATGAGTCATCATCTCCTTCATCTTCGTTAGATAACAGAGTATATTTTTTAGTCCTGTGATAATTGGGATCATTCCATTCCTGTTCTTCTCCAATTCCACACATCAAGTACGTTACCATTCCCATCAAATACACACCAGCACAGATATAGAAAACTATTTGCCATTGTTGACGTGTTTGCTACATGGAAATGACAAATTACATGTTAATTTTACTTTTATTTCATATTTATCAACACTAGAGGGCGCAATTCATTGACGTAATCCATTTTGGGTTATCTTCTGCGCAGGGGAAATTTTTTTTACAAAGATTTTGCCCTCTACATCATCATCACAAGACAGGCATAAAACATTACTATATCAATTTTCTATGTTTTCACTACATGACCAAAAGCTTTTTAAATTTATATTTTTGATTTTGGAAGAGAAGATTTCTTTAAAAACACAGTCAATACTTTTTATCAAAATTATTTTCGCTTATAATACACTCAACCTGACGTGTAGACTGTCGACAGTCGTTTGTGCCTTTTTTGCTATGTTTCATCTAAATCAAAGTCGTCGCCTCGCTCCGTAGCACTGAATACTGATGCATACTGATAGGAACTGCGATTGCCAAAGGCTAGATAAAACATAGCAAAAAAAGCATGAACAACTGTCGACAGTCTACCTGACGTGGGTAGTGAGTAGTTATATCAAGCAGACCAACAACTGGACTCCTGGGGCTGGACTTTTCAAAGGCCATACTTTGGCTCTGTCATATAACAAATAGAATTGGACATGCTATTGACTGTTCAGGTCCATTGTTAGTAACACTGCTAGTGGGCACACTGTCTTTATACTAACAGCAAGAACAGCTAGATGATATATGTATATTTATAAAACAAATTTACATTTCTCTGCATAACCACTAGAGGGTGTACATTTATGTCAACAATTCTATTTGTGTATCACCACAGAAATTCTAATTTAAAAATCTGACATTTCTTTGTATCACCACTAGAGGGCACAATTCGTTCCCATGCAATGGCTATTTCTAAACCATGTATGTATCAACACCTTTGCTGAAATAATTCTGCGGTATCGTGGCTGAGAACCAAGGATTCTTCACATGTCTAAATACTATCGATAGGCATATTTTAAAATTCCTTCAAAATTCCATTAAATTTCCAAATTATTTGATAAATCTGTTCAATCCTAGAAGGGACAACCACAATGATGTGATGTTAAATGTCAGCAACTCAGTTGATAATGAACCAATAAATCTTAGGAATGTACCTGGTGGTTGGTTCATTGTACAATAATAACCAGAACTACAAGCCATAGCAACTCACTTGATGATTGGTCAGTTGTCCAACAATGACCAGACCTACAAATCTTAGTAACTCAGTTGATGATTGGTCAGTTTACTGTCCAATAATAACTTAGAAACTCACCTGGTGATTGGTCAGTTGTCCAACAATGGCTGGACCTACAAATATTAGTAACTTACCTGGTGATTGGTCAGTTGTCCAACAATGGCTGGACCTACAAATCTTAGTAACTCACCTGATGATTGGTCAGTTGTCACACAATGACTTAGAAACTCACCTGATGATTGGTCAGTTGTCACACAATGACTGGACCTACAAATCTTAGTAACTCACCTGATGATTGGTCAGTTGTCACACAATGACTTAGAAACTCACCTGATGATTGGTCAGTTGTCACACAATGACTGGACCTACAAATCTTAGTAACTCACCTGATGATTGGTCAGTTGTCACACAATGACTGAGAAACTCACCTGATGATTGGTCAGTTGTCCAACAATGGCTGGCCCTACAAATATTAGTAACTTACCTGGTGATTGGTCAGTTGTCCAACAATGGCTGGACCTACAAATCCTGGAATGGTAGCAAACATGTTGGTGATTCCCATTAAGATGCCGGCAAACCGTGGGGATAGATCTAAATGATTGATATTAAAACCAGACATACAGAATCCACCCCCACCTACTGATAAAGTCAGAAACACAACAGCTAAGACTTTGTCACAGCCTACGTATCCTGTAGCTACTAGAAATATAGCTGGAAGTATCATACCTTAGAGAAAAAAAAAATACAAAAATAAAGTCAGTTATTGAAAGTTGGACAGGTTGAAATTAAGGTGATTAGAATGGCCAGCTCATGTACATGTTAATGGCAATGGTTAGAATGGCCAGCTCATGTACATGTTACAATTTTAAGCCTTGTCAATATTATTCTAAATGGCTAAATTCCTTGATTTGAACAACAATTGGGTCTCGGTCAACCCAGTTGTTGAATTACCCATGGTATATTGATATTATGGGAACCTGGTAGGATAAAGGTTACTATGTGAAGGCTTTAATCCTATATACATAAAGAGCCAGCAAGAATTATATGTTTTGTAGGGAATTAATGAAATATAGGAACCATTGTGTCACTATAGGTCTGTGCCATGGGTAATAATTATACAGTTATTTGAGCACAGTGTGGGAAAGCATAGCATTACTGTTATTGATTATTTTACCCCCCCCCCCCACATTTAAAAAAACCCACTGCTGTCCAAAACAACAACAAAACCAGAATCATGACTAAATTAGTCCAGATAACCAAATATTTTAGATATATAATCTGTAAACAATTCAGATAGCCAAATCAGTTCAGATAATCAATCACATAAAAAGAGATAATACAAGTGTTCCTTCTAGACTTCTTTACAACTTACCTAAAGTATTCATAAGTTTTCTAGTGTTTGTTGTACTTAGAATTTTTCTCTCACGTAAAAAGTCTGCCAGTCTTCCACCAGTAGACTGAATAAACCACAGTAGGAAATATGGTATAGCTGATAGTAAACCATTCTTTAGGAGAAAAATAACAACATTATTATTATTATTATCTAATTATTGTAATGACATCCATTTATACTACAACCACTCTATATCAATGCACATAAAATAACTTAGTAATATACCTGAAAGTGTATCTGAAAGCATCATAAGTAATAACTGATTTATTTGAAATCAACACGTCAAATATTCACAAATGTGAGATGGCTAAATAAGTGCACTGTATTCAAATTTCTTAACTGCCAAAATAAAGTGATGTCAAATTAGGAAAATTTGTCTTTATACTAAGATGTTTGTGTGCCCCAAAATAAATACATTTATGTAAACATTAGTTGTTGCAAGTCTATGTTGTGGTACTGCTGCTTGGTATGTATTTATTGACATCTTTTAAAATTGAAGCTGAAATGTCCATAAAACAGAAGACTACCTAAATCTGACCACAGTCTCCATACAATCCTCATATTGAATGAAGGAATGAACAAATAAATGAATGAAATGAATGAATGAATGCATGAAATGAATGAATGAATGAATGAATGAATGAATGAATAAATGGAATGAATGAATGAATGAATGAATGAATGAATGAATGAATGAATGAACACCAACCAACCAACCAACTAACTAACTAACTAACAAAACAAATGATTCAAGCTGTAGCATAAATAATGATTCTACTTACCTCTGAAAGATTAAAATTTAGAATTCGTTTCATGTAAGTAGGTAGGCATGTTAGTAAAGTATAAAACCCCCAATTGTTTGCAACATGTGATAAAATGATAGCCCAGACACGAACAGAGAGAAAAATAGACAGCCACGGAGTAGAAGTATCCTGAAGAGATAAAATAGGAGAAACAGGAAATGAGATTGGTGGCGAGGAGTGTCAGCCACTAATTTATACATAAAAAAAAAAACATAAATAAAATTTAACACTTAATAATATAGGTTTTTCAAAACATTGCAATAATTATTTTGCCAAAAATATCAGATTATTGTGAAAAAAAAACAGGTCTTCTCAAGAAGTGAAAATTTGGAATGATCTATTTGCATTTGCATATATATACTAGTATGCAAATTGTTTTGGGTTTCTAACCATATTTGGAATTCATTTGCATATATGTATACTTATGGGCTGTTTTGTTAACAAAATATG
Source organism: Glandiceps talaboti (assembly GCF_964340395.1). Taxonomy (NCBI): domain Eukaryota; kingdom Metazoa; phylum Hemichordata; class Enteropneusta; family Spengelidae; genus Glandiceps; species Glandiceps talaboti. Next base: position 1,891,197 of record NC_135561.1, on the reverse strand, counting down.
CAATTTGATGTAAATTATCTTCAGATATATTAGCTGATTGACAATTCTGACAGAAACAATGTAAAATATTAGTCTTACAATACATACCTTGCTTAGTTTTGTATCTCCTAAAGATTTTTCTAAATATTCTCTTTCTTCTTTTGATATCCTTGGATGTTCAGAAGGTCTTTCATGGATAAGTAACATCCAAGCAACAAACCATAGACAGCCTAGAACACCTGTAAATAATTACACAACAATGGAGTTACATAGGAGAAATATTTTCTAAATTATTAGACAGTGTTGCAAGAGTGGCATTATTTTATTTTATTATCAGAAATACATTGTATTAGGAGTTTGACACCTCTTGAAATAATCACCTCTATATTGTTGGGGCAAGGAATCAAGTGGAGTGAAGCTCCAAGGTGTGTTTAGTTGACATAATGCCTCACACCAATGTACAGCAGGTCTATAAGTCTATTAAGCCAGATTTAACAATTTTTGTGACTCCATTTTAAAGAGGTTGCTAGTTGCAGAATTGGTGAAGATTAATTTTCGGTGTCTCGAAAGCATAAAAATGTAGCTAAGATAAATCAGTCTCACTTTTATTCCCTGTTTTCACTTTTAGATTCTGAGTAACGTTCTGAATTTTACAAAAAGTAGGGTGCAGAATACTGTGTAGAAGGGGGGGGGGGGGGGGGTCATATATGGCGTTCATGTCCTCTCAAGTTCAGGAGCTTCAACTGAATATAGATTGAGGCCAAAACGTCAAATTTCTGGTACATAATAATGCCTTGACACTGTAGAATGTATAGTAACAAAATAAATGAAACAGTTAATTACTAAGTTGTACACTTACCAAAAACATAAAAGACAGACGGCCATCCACCAAGAAAGTCACTATCACATAACCATCCTGATATCGGCAATGATAATACAGTACCAAACTGGGCTCCTGGTTGGAAAACAAATTCAAAATATATAGGTATCACTCGAACTGATTTAATTTAAATGTTTCTTTTGTGTGTTCACATATAGCTAAGATATGATAGGTAATTACTCTGAAAGAATTTGATTTGCATTGCTTGAAATGGTCAATATGTTTTACTTTCCCAAGCCCAGTTGTAAATGTATTGATGTGGGTGTTTGTGTGTGTATGAGTGTATGCGTGTATGTGTGCATGAATGCATATGCATGAATGCATGTGTGTGTGTGTGTGTATGTGTGTATGTGTGTGTATGTGTGTGTCTGTGTGTGTGTGCGTGTGTGTGTGTATGTGTGTGTATGTGTGTGTATGTATGTATGTGTGTGTGTGTGTGTGTGTGTGTGTGTGTGTGTGTGTGTGTGTGTGTGTGTGTGTGTGCATGTGTCTGTGTCTGTGTACACTGTGCACGTTTCCTTTTATTTCAAGCAACTATAATAAGATACCTGCATATGTGAAAGCACCCAGTCGACTTCTTTCAAGAGGTGGTGCCCATTTTCCCCAGAGTGCATGCATAGCTGGAAAGGTCACACCCTGTTTGACAAATAAAAGTAGGCCTTCAGTTAGCAAACTTTCTCAAGGATTTCTTTACAATGTTTTATCCTTAGACCAAGGACTACAAAGCATACATTAGAAAGGGAAATGGAAAACAACTTGTATCTTTTGGCTATGACAACTGATTTCACAGGTTTCTAGGGGTTCACAAAATATTGACCATAATCTCAGACTAGTATAGTTGTCTGAGCCATAATTGAACTGTATGGCAAAAGTCAAGAGTATCTGGGCTGAATTTTTGTATGGTCAAGTTCTCCTGCTGGCCAAGTTCTCTTGTATATTGGGTTAAAGTGTTTTAAAATGATAGGGTGGACATTCATGTACATACATACTGGGGTAAACCATTTACAATTATAGGGGTGGACAGCTAAGTTGTAACCTACCTCTCCAATGCCTTCAACAATTCTCAAGGCAATTAATAATCCAACACTCGTCCTGGCTGCAATAGGTGTTAGTAATGTTAAAACAGCTGTACACAGGACACCACCACCAAATAAATACTTGGCAGAGAATCGTGATCCAAGCCAACCTCCGGGTACTTGAGTTAAAATATATCCATAGAAAAACGAACCAAGTATAATGCCCTGTGTCTTTTCATCCCAATTAAATTCTCCTTCCTGAAATTATAAATAAATCTATTAGAGCAAATTAAACAAAGTGTGTGTTTTCAATAATTCAATGACCTGAACTTAAGCTGTTGACTCTAAACATTGTTAACATTCAAAATGATAAAATGGTGAGAATTTACTTCTATTTCCTTATATCTTTGGGCTCCTTTTTAAAGATTACGTCCAGAGAAACTAGGTCTATTCAGACTGTAAGTTGTTTATTGTGGTCGTGTGAAAAAAGACACCAGCAAAAAACACTAAATACAAACTTTTATAATATTATCAATTGTATATGATGTCGTAGCATTGACATAAGGATAGTATACTGCTCTTGACATGTCTTTTTCTCCTACTGAAAATTAAGCAGACTTGGAGTAATTTTAATAAAGAAATCAGAGCTTGATTTCTCAAAAAATCTAGACTGTGATGATCGAATATCACATGATGATATACATACATACTATACATACAATACCACACAGAGACATACAAACTGTGACATACAGACACAGACACACACAAACACACGTGCACACACATAAACATGCACACACACACAAACACACATGCATACACACAAACATGCACACGCACAAACACAGATGCACACACCCATATAAACATGCACACACACAAACACAGATGCACAGACACAAGCATACACTATACAGTACAGATTAAGGATTGCTTTCCCTCTGGGCAACACCAGACTGAGAATAACAACTAACCAAATGTTAGCAAACAGAACCTTGGGATAATAACTTCATTGGCTAAGGCTAACCTGGTGTAAATATCAGGTTCATACTAGGCTAGCAAACCAGAAAAAGATCCTTGAGGTATATCATATAACTACAACATTGCACCTACCGGATCACTGTGAGTTGAATTACTCATTGGGCATTCACTTGATTGGTTTTTATCGTTACCAGTACTGTTTACCATGGCAACCATTGCTACACTGAGATTGACTCGAAGGCAGTAAACATTCACAAAACCAAGGAATCCCATCAGAGCCAGTACATGACGACAAGATATACAGCCTGGAACTAGAAGTTGGAAATGTGTGTTAATATGAATTATGGTACATTACTGTCTTAAAGAATTAAGTCAAAAGAAATGACATGCATTTGTATGGTAAGCTGTACAAGCTAAAAGTGTTATTCTTTTTCTGGCTGTAGTGTAGGTTTTGTATTTTTCAGTGGAACAGACTATTTTTAACCATTTGTTAGGTCTACCAGAAGATGCTCATTTGATTACTTCACACACCCCAGCTATGAAAATCAAGCAGTCTCACGAAACTAAAAAAATAATTTCCCCAAAAATGTTGAAAAATTGTTTTCAAAAAAATTTCTGAAAATACATAGCTCAATTTATTTTTTATAACAAATAATTTGATTATTAAGTTTACAACTTCTGGCTTAATGAAAAATCAAAAAATCAAATCAAATCATGTAAATCAATAATAATCTCAAATAAAATAAAAACTTTGCTTGAATTAAATAGATGTTACGTAAAATAAAAGTGGATTCCATTGAAAAACTACACATGAATGTTTAAAAATAGTCTGTAGCACCAAAAAATACAAAAATTACACTCAGAAAAAGAACAACCTTTGACCTTTACATTTAGGCACTAATGTTTTGTATTTGTATATATTGTTTACAATACGTACCTTAATAGCAGTTTAAGTGGAAACACACAAATTGTTGATGGGTGTGTATTATTTGTATTACAGGCTATATTTGCCATGACACCCTCATTGCTAGAGAATTATGCTTATTTTTCAGAACACTAATTTTTGCCAAAAGGGGCAACAGAACAGAATGTGTATTTACTATGGTTGGAAACCTGGGGGGGGGGGGGGAAGAGGGGGGGGGGGGTCTGGTAAGATTTGTGTATATTTCAAAACCTTATTATCATGTGGCAATACTCATCAAATGGTTGCTATTACTTATAACTCCATGCTACTATAATTCAATATGTCTGAATGTTGGCAAATACATAGGACTTACATGATAGACTTTATCATAAATTTGTAAACAAGGAAATAGAAGTGGTGGTGGTGGGTGGGGTGGGGTGGGGTGTAATAGACTCTATATCTTGTGTGGGCAGTAAATTAAAAAGTACACATTTTAATATATGTACCTGACCATACTTAGAATACATAATTACTACAAGGCTTATAGACAGCTGGCACAATGTTGTCAAAAACTTACTCTTTATTCTGTGGACAAGTACAGGAGACATGAAATATACTAAATTAAATGAATGAATCATCACCATAATAAGATAATAAATATAATTAATCATAATAATTGAATAATTTAACACATGGTGTGCATATATATATATAGGAAGTCAGTGGTAAGATATGTCCGTAGTACAGTGCTCGATACGTCTGCACGCAGAGCGGAGTATATGTTGAGGGTAGAAGAAAATCAAGTCGGGTTTTTTGTCTCTACAAGCCTGTTTCGTGAGTAAATCACTCGTCAGGAGATGTACATCAACATCTCCTGACGAGTGATTTACTCACGAAACAGGCTTGTAGAGACGAAAAACCCGACTTGATTTTCTTCTACCCTCAACATATATATATATATATATATATATATATATATATATATATATATATATATATATATATATATATATATATATATATATATATATATATATATATATATATATATATATATATATATATATATATATATATATATATGCGTGTGTGTGTGTGTGTATATATATGTGTGTGTGTGTGTGTGTGTGTGTTTGTGTGTGTGTGTGTGTGTGTGTGTGAGTGTGTGTGGGTGTGTGTGTATTTTGTCAATACTGGAGTAAACAGTGCTCAATACATATATATGTAGAGTGGTATAAATAACACAATATCAAATAAGATAATAACACAGGAGCCGTTACATAGTGTTTCATGCTGTTGCACACAGTGACACACACAGACACACAGACACAGACACAGACACGGACACAGACACAGACACAGACACAGACACAGACACACACACACACACACACACACACATACATATATATATATATATATATATATAATATATACCGGTATATACATCGATATGGGGATCAAAGTCAATGTCACATGTCAAGTTCCACAAGAAATTGTTGGACAGCTCATGAAGTCTTAATACATCAGCAAGGTCAGCTGAGGTCAAAGAAGAGAAGGGTAGCTTCAAGACGGAAGCATAATTACAGGACAAAAGCTAAAATGTTATTTTATGTACAGTGTAAACAAATAAAATCAACACCTATGTGTTAAACCAAGGCCAAAGGGGGCGGAGACACACCGAAGGTTATTAGAATCAGGACATGTACAGCCAACCAACATGTCATACATCAAGATGGTGGGTAAGATTGTAAATCAATATTGATATTTGCGGACAGTCCGTAAATGAGCATATAAAGTCATTAACATATGGACGAATACTCAAGGTCGATGAAAATGAAACCTGGACTATTCAGACTATTATACTAGTATTTTGTGATGTACACATGATCAACGTCACTTAAAACTTTACAAACAAACCTTTCGGTGATTTCAAATGAACCTCTTTAGTATCTCCCTGTTTAAGGATTGGGTCGATGTCTTCATCTTGGGAATAAACCATGTCTACGTTTTGTATGGATAAGGAGTTTGATGTTACAGCAACAGTAGTCGTTCACGTCTAGATGGAGTGTACGCGAATCGAAACGTTGTGGCTCTTTGTCAGGTGACTGCTCAGAAGTCACGTGAGTGAAGAACTCTGACTCTTCCGTGTTGCGAGTATACACTATAACGATAGTCAGACTACGACAGGGTCAAATTTTGAGATTTTGTAGACAGACAAGGTTTAAACTAATAATTTACGGTACGCGTACGTGTAGTGTAGCGTTTGTTGGGTCCTCACCGGGCTGTTTTCTTTTGTACTTAATAACTTATCATTCGTTCCGTGTTTCCGTATTCCGGAATTGAAAAAAAACCCCACAAAAACAGAAGAAAAAGCGCAAAACGAAAACAAACGCCACAATTATCCATAAGATAGCTTACACATTTATATTTTATAAGCTTACTATTATGATTTAGCTTGTTTTCCTTTGACGTTCGTAATAAACAAAGTCTGACTTTATATAACAGTATCTCAGTCATCTGTGATGGTGATATTCTAGTCTAGGATGATCATAATACAAAATAATGACGTTATTAGGTATTTACGATATTCCAAAAAATACCGTTGCCGGTGATTGTTCCGGAATATTCCGTAGAAGCTTTTTGACTAAAATGACAGCATTTAATGACACTTTTGCAACTATTCTGAGTAACCTTCAGTCCCCAAATATTTTAAAAATATGAATAAATATCAACAGAAGCAAAACAAAACATTCTGTGAATTCTTTTTTTTATTAGGAAGAAATTAAAAGTTTTGTTCACTGTACTTTAGTGGATTGCAATTATGAGTGACAATTTTTTTAGTAGCCCCCACCTGTTTCTCTTGGTTTTCAGTACCCCACCCCCCGACATTGAAATTTTCGAGTGACCCTCGCCTCAATTCCTCTGACCCCCCCCCCCTTGCCGTAAACAATGCTCCCCTAGCAAAGCAAAATGTTAAAAGTTAAACGCACGCACACACACACACTCACACCACACACCCCCACGCATACACACACGTCACATGCACATATACAAAAAGCTACACGTGGTGACATAACCCAGGCCTGTACGTGTACCTCCGCCCCTCTCAGTCAAAGACAAGTTTGTCATCATTCACATTTACATGCCTTGTTATATAGCGCCATCTATCGACGTTGCTGCTCTGGAAATGTGCCAGCTGTCAACTCTGAGTTGTTCAACATGTTGGGGGTTGTAGAGTTGGTTAACATTTAATGTTCATAAACAACAGCACACGATATGACCGATGTGTTGGTACTACGTATGCCGTTTTATTAAATTGAATTGTGAATTATCTATCTGGAGTCCAGAGTCTATTATGTATATATATATATATACATACCTGACGATCCTTCTGGTGAAACGGTCCGTAGTGTAATTCCACAATGTAATATCAGACTCGTCTTCTTTCATTTTATGTATATATATATATATATATATATATATATATATATATATATATATATATATATATATATATATATATATATATATATATATATATATATATATATATAGTTTTGGTAGTACTGGAACTCTTTCTTGGGTGTAACTCGGAGTTTCACGCATATTGCGATCATCAGACACACATATATATATATATATATATATATATATATATATATAATCAAAGTGGGTTGGTTGGAACTTGAGGTGCTTGGTTGTAACTCCGAGTTTCACGCTCAATGCGTTCATCAGACACACACACACACACACACACACACACACACACACATATATATATATATATATATATATATATATATATATATATATATATATATATATATGTGTGTGTGTGTGTGTGTGTGTGTGTGTGTGTATGTGTATGTGTGTGTGTGTGTGTGTGTGTGTGTGTGTGTGTGTGTGTGTGTGTGTGTGTGTGTCTTCACGGCGCAAATTCAATGAAATTATACGTAAAACTTTAGCTCTTACTAACGCACAATCACTTGTGAGCTAGTATTCTATCCAAGAATGAGTCATGATACAAAATAGCGGCGTTAATAGGTACTTTACGAATATTCCGGTTATCATGACGTCATTTTTTGAATATTCGTAAATATCTAAATAACGCCATATTTTGTCTCATGGCCATATCCTTGAATAGAATATTACCTTACAAGCGACTGTGTACAAAAGCACCCAATGGTATATCTTAGTATCTAAAAGACAACTTTGAGCGCAATTTTATCCTAGTCGCTATATTGGGTTTATCGAGATTTATATGCATCAAAAGAATCAAAGCGCTTCCATCATGTTTTATCCATGAACGTGGCAACATATGATGTTTTAGTTTGTTGGTATATCATTCACTCCATCCATGGGTTTATTTAGGGGAAAGTCTCTCATGTACGTAATACATCCATGCATGCTCCATCCCATGTCGCTATCGCTTGTCCTGTTTTGTTTTTACAGTGGACATTTATACTGTTTAACTTTTTCATGGATTTTTTAAAATGAAGTTTTGTAAAGCGCATTAATGCTGTTACGTAATCACTGATAAGAATTTATTATAAAATCATTTATCAGTAATATCTCGACTTGTGACTAGTATATCAAATATTGAACAGCATCTTCCCATAAGCATGATAGGATCTTGATTATGGATTTAAAAAATATAATTCGATTAAAGTAAAATAAAAGGAATGTTGATCAAACAGCAGTAATACAATATTTTGGTCACTGTTTCTAAGTTTAATAGTACGAATACATAAAATATGTCCATCTCATGAATTTTATCATGATGTCGCCAAATTTATACTTTCTGGTGTACTTCTTTGCCAAAATGAATACCACTTTGGATTTTAATTTCCTACATAATTTGTAAATAACACTCTAAACAAATGACCAGTCCCTAAAGATACTTTCATTTAAGAGCTTACTTTATTTTTTTAGTATCTCTGCTTATGTTGAATTTATTTGTCAATAAGGCTTAAAGCAGTGCAACTACGCTATATCATTGAAAGCACTTTGTGTTTTCATATAATTTAGTGGATGTATTGATACTATCTCGACATATATCGTTTAATTGCGATGGCCATATGTAAACTTTCGTATACTAGTAAACTAGTCTCCAAGTCACCATGCATGGTCTTTCGTTTCAGCTTGTAAAGCGACCGCACCCATCAACGCAACGTACTGTTCATAAATTCACGCGGAATCACGCGAGATTTAAATCACGCCATATCGTCAGGTGACTCATGTGACTAAGGTTTATTCAACCTTTACCCTCTGAAAAAATACAACCGGTACATATCTCGCCCAACACCACCCCTGAACTCAGGAAGTTGCGAAGCATTTATTACCAATCTGAACGCACCAACAGAAGGTAGTATTAGTCATTGTGTACGGAAGTTTTATTCCGTCAGTACCGGTTGATGATTCGAGTTTTCATTCACCTCCAGTAGAACTGAAATTTACTACAAAACGTTACGGTGAAGCACCATCATTGGCATTTTATGAGTTACCGCGATGGCTCAAAAAATGCTCGTAACAACGACTCTGCTATTTTGCTTGTTTACGATTGTTACTCAGGTATGTGAATTTTAATTGTCTGTGAATTTGAATCGCTCCGTTGTGCAACAGATTGTCGATTTTTGGGGACAATTTTGAAGTATAAAGGATCTCAATTTGATTAACAACACAACATTAACATTACCTCTCACCATACATCATGCATCATGGTCACATGCACATTCGATCACGTCACACCCACACCACAGAATACGATGTATACGTTCTGCGGCCGATCACGGTTTATATCACACTTTTTAATAGTCCCCTTTCCTTAAACATGATTTACAAACCAGGAAAATATACGTTAAAACACGTTAAATTTTGCGATTGATCGTGTGTACTGTGATCATAATGACTGAGTGTGACTCACAGCCGGATCATTCGAGTCAATGTTTCAATGGCATGTACTGTGTACGTACATACGTATGCACAACAAACATATGTACACACGTGATATCATTCGTCAAATTCTTTTCACAAAAATTCACAAATCATCAGACATGCCAATATACTAATTCAGAACTTTTATGACATAACCGCATCCAGTTTATCAATTGCAATATATGATTAAGATTTAAACCCGGAATGTAACAGTTGTTTGTCCTTGACCCTGACCCCGACCTTACTTTCCTTTGTAACTAAGGACAAATTGTATGCATACATGTCAGTGCCACAATATGTAATTCTGAAGGTGAATATTTGAAGAGACTTACTGTAATGGTAGGGTTTGTGGGTTGTAAAGGGGAGGGGTGGGCTGTTGTTAACTGTTCATAGTTGCAGCAAGGATCATCCTAGTGGGATGAACAAGCATTTGAATAATTCCCTACTGCGTTGCCATGACTACTGACGTCAAGACTGGGGTAAACGGGTTATAATTTAAGAAGAAATAACAGGAAATATGACTTAGTAATATATGACAGATTAGGGATTGGCTCAGGTACGTGTATGGGTGGTTGTGTTAATTGCAAGCCCCCTCACCTCCCCTCATTTGTAAGTGAAATGTAACCCCAGAGTATTAAACCCAATATTGTGTCCTACTAATGATGACAATAGAGTATCTTAGAAACCAAGTACAAACTTGTTCATTTGAAAAGAAAGAAAGCTGTGAATACAATCTACAGTGCATTGTTCATAACACACAATGACCTAGTTTTATGGGTTGGAATAAAAGTGACAGACATATTGCTGGTATGTATTTTAAAGTTATAGACATTTGTGCCACGCTATCAGCCAGCACTCACTAAGAAGCATGATAGGGCTGAACAACATGATGTATCTTACAATCTAGCGTATTGCTAGAATTTAGTGGTTTCATTTGAAAGTTGACCCAGAAATGAGGTGGATTCTTGTAGAAAAATTATAATTATCTGTTTAATTGAGATGGTCAATTTTGTAGGGAGGCCATGGCCCATGTTAAGAAAATAGAAAATCATAACATTTATTTGTGTAGTATTGTCTCCCACCACTTGCATAAAAACGTCTTCAATACTAAAAAGTTAGGCACAACTTTTTTTTTTAATGTCCAACGCCCACATTCTCCAGTCAAGAGCATATCATAAATATAATACTGCACTGGTTGGTCATGACTATAAAGTGGTGTTCCCTTTAATCTTTATGTGCTGTTAGGGATGAAAGAGGTTATACATAAGTCAATAGGTTCAAATTCTCTTGATCAACGTCTTGTCTGGGGCTGCAACATTGTTACCTTTGAAACATCATTCTTTTTATCTGCAGTGTGAAAGTCCAAAATGTTTGTTGTATAATATTTTATAAAAACTTTGAAGTATTTTTTTTAAATACTTGACTCAATGACTATATAACATAAGGTGTGCTTTAAGTGATTGCTCCACAAATCAAGTCAGAAATATTTCTATGTAATGTTCATATACTGCCAGAGCTACATGATATTGTGTGCTGGTAATGGTATGGCTGTAGACTTGGAACTTTGAACACAATGTACTAGATACTAGATTGTAGTTTGCATTCTTCAAGGTTAAAGTAAGCCTTCTACTCTATAGAGATTGACGACTAGAGAAAACTCAAATTTAGCCAAGAACGGGTAGAAAATATTGTAAACTGTGTTGTAGTTTACTCCTGTTTGTTAAAAGAGTAAACCATGACTTGTTTCTGATAGTTGTTATCTTCTGGAAAGGGAGAATTGACTTCTGCGTGTTCCATCTGCCAGCATAACTTAACCCAAAAAACCCCCCTAAAATTCCAAAAGATGTCATTGTTTCAGATACTAAAGGTCTTTGTACATAAACCATCAGAAATAATAATGATAATAATGTTGGGTTCTTATATAGGAACCACTCCAACCAGGTGTCTAAATTTGTTCCTAAATAAATTTTAGGTGTAGTGTGTATTTTATGTACTGAATGCAGCTGACAATGAAACCCCAGTTACTTACAGAGACTCAAAGCGACTTGATACACAAAAATAAATGGACATTATGAAAATAAAAGGGGTATTCGGTTAGGGAAAAATACATTTTATCTGAGCTTTCTGAAAATGAAAGAGTTGATGGTAGATGGGAAGAAAAATACATTTTATCTAGGCTCCATAATTCAACTAAAATTGTTAGCTGATCAGACCACGTAGTAGACTGAGATACATCTTGACATTTCGCCCTCGCCAGCCTCCTAGAGGCTAGACAAATAGTACAATGTATGAGATTAATGTCTGTAAAGTTACAATCTCTTTTAGTCTACTACCAGCATTAGCACACTAATTTATGCATATCCTCAAACCAGAAAATGATTGTTACATTGGGAGGTGGGTGAACTCTGTGTAGTAGACATTCAACTCAAGTAGATATTTCCTGTACACAGGATCAAAAACAGTTACTGGTTATATTTGAATACAATTGAATCTGATTTGCAAACAATGAGAGGTGGTACTTTATTTGGGTGTGTGTCATTGTCATGTGATATTTTACACTATTTAAGTTGTCTCTGAATGATGTCATTATACTAACAATAGGGTGTGATTCTTTGAGTTTAAGTTAAATTGTATTTTTTTTTTTTTGGGGGGGGGAGATTGTATATCCATATGTCCATAGTAGGTGTATGCCTCATTAATGTATAAGTTTAAAAATCTTCTATTAAACGGGGGGTGGGGGGGGTGCTTGATTTTGCACCCCCCATATGAAGGGGACAATAAGATATAGGCTGGGGAGGGGAGGGTGATATAACTTAACACAAACATAGGGTAAAACCCATACCATACCAGCACATACATACATACATACATACATACATACATACATACATACATACATACATACATACATACACACACACACACACACACACACACACACACACACACACACACACACACACATACATACATACATACATACATACATACATACATACATACATACAAGTGTAGGAATACATACGGTACACTGTGATAAAAACCTATACCACACCAGCATATACATATATACAAGCAAGTGCAGAAATACATACTGTACACTGTAAATTTTAATTATTATCAGACACAAATGGACAACTGGTACATCTGTTCACAGACAAGGAAGAAAATGTGAAAAAAGCTCCAGATGTTTGGTTTTGATCACTTGCTGTCTACCATGTTTGCCCTGGTAACCCTAAAATTTCCTTTTTAATTATTAAAGTGTGCAAAAAATTGCATTGGAACCAAAGTCATTTTTTATGAAGAACAGTACTTCAAGATATAGAAACCCCACCCCTAAAAAACTACCCCCCCCCCCCAAAAAAAAAATGAAAAAAAAAAGATAAAAATAAAAATAAAGTAAAATATAAAAATATAACAAAGATAAGCGCAATACTATCTGAAGTATTTTAGGAAGGATTATAGTGAAAGCACAAAATGATTTATTTATTTGGCCTTACACAAGTTACAGTTACTGACAACCACAGTATAAATGTAGTTTTTATCTTTTATCTGTAAAGACTCTATGGTAATGTAGTTGTATTAGATATGGAGTCACTGAAGGTCAGCCTAATAGCAAGCCATCTTTCATAAACATGGCTTTTGAATAATTCTGCTTTCCTTAATTTTAGTTTTAAAAAGTGAACATCTGGTAGTCCATTTTCTGTGCATAGACCTAATATTACTATTCAATGTCTGTACAGATATGGGATTTAGGTCTGACAAAAATTGTATGTTATTTGAGTCACAGTCAGCTTTGTCACTACATAGGGTGTAACCTCTAGATAAACAAACTCAAAATGTTATATAACCACTTGGACAACATTAGGTATGTTTATTTTATGAAAAATGGACTTTGGTTTTTGTCAATTATTAGAGTAAAGAGTATGATTTGTTACATATATATGTGCATGTAAAACTATAGCCCAGAGATTTGTCTATTATCTTGAAGGACATACAGGCAAATGACATTGTCAAGTGTCTGGGCTTGTACTATAGGCCAGACTCCGAGATTTGGCTATTATCTGGAAGGACATTCTGGCAAATGACATTGTCAAGTGTCTGGGCTTGTACTATAGGCCAGACTCAGAGATTTGGCTATTATCTGGAAGGACATACTGGCAAATGACATTGTCAAGTGTCTGGGCTTGTACTATAGGCCAGACTCAGAGATTTGGCTATTATCTGGAAGGACATACTGGCAAATGACATTGTCAAGTGTCTGGGCTTGTAAAAATGTATTAAACACAAAACCATTCTTTTCAAATAAGAATATTGTTCAACCTAATTTGTATTGATATTTGTATTTAATTGTGACACAAAACATAATAGTAGTCTAGAGGTGAGTCATTGGTTTTGAATATGTACATTTCTTTGTACCATGTCTAAATCCATGGGGTACTGAGATGAGATTACTAGGTCTAAATCCATGGGGTACTGAGATGAGATTACTAGGTCTAAATCCATGGGGTACTGAGATGAGATTACTAGGTCTAAATCCATGGGGTACTGAGATGAGATTACTAGGTCTAAATCCATGGGGTACTGAGATGAGATTACTAGGTCTAAATCCATGGGGTACTGAGATGAGATTACTAGGTCTAAATCCATTGGGTACTGAGATGAGATTACTAGGTCTAAATCCACGGGGTACTGAGATGAGATTTCAAATTCAAAGTATCAAGAGATAAATTTTGATTCAAACCCAATGGCTAGCCTCTAGACTAGTCTATGAGTATAAGTTATAACTGTAAATTAATTTCAAATTCAGTGTCTCAAATTTTATCATGGAAGGTATCTTATCTATTTCAAACAGAATTAGACTTTAGGTATATAGTTATTACTGTTAAGAAGAATTGAAGGGGCAGTGTAAGAAATGGAACCAAGTTCTGTTCAGGGTATACTTTAGGTAGGATAGTTTGAAATCTGTGATAAGACAAACAAATAATTGAAACATGACATGACAACTACAAAGGAATGTGTTTTTATTCTGTGTGACTACATGTACCTAATTCTGAAATGTTCTGTGTTTGGCTAAGATTCACAAAAGTATCTTCTGTGTTTGGTTCCAAATACAAGTGTGTGACAAGCAAATACTTGAACCATATGGCCTACATCTGTACAACCCACCTTCAGATGGAAAGATTCATTATGTATGAATATATACAGGGTTCCTTTTACACTGAGGGTAAATTATTGAGTTTTGCAAACAGTGGAGAATAATGTAACCCCCCCCCCCCCTCCCCTTCCCCATGTGTTTAAGTGACATTATGTTGAAAACACTGTCATACCTACATTGTATACCAACATGTACATGTATAACCTTAAAATGACCATGTATTGTGTACAATGTAGAATCCTAGATTACAATGTTAAGGTGTCAAATGTGTCAGCTACCCCAAAAATTGAATTGATAGATTTATTAATACCATATTCCATGTTTAGATCTTGTATGTAAGGATGTGATAATATCTAACAAACATTATTGCCTGTCAGTCTGTCAACGCATTTTTTTCCCGTTGTATTTACTTGTTTCACAAGATTTAATGTGATTTTCAATGTACATGTACAGCGTTTAGTTTTCTATTCATTTGTAAAGCTTGTATTCTCTCTATACCCTGTAGTACACATGATCTATTATATATATATACCCCTGTAGTACACATGATCTATTATATATATATACCCCTGTAGTACACATGATCTATTATATATATATAACCCTGTAGTACACATGATCTATTATATATATATACCCCTGTAGTACACATGATCTATTATATATATATACCCCTGTAGTACACATGATCTATTATATATATATACCCCTGTAGTACACATGATCTATTTTATTTTATATATAATTCCTGTTACCTTTTTCTCTCTACAAATTTCAGGTATGCAGTGAAATAACTCACAAAGATGGCTATTGCGTCATGTCTGGTCAATGTAGCAAGAACAATAACAATGGCAAATACCTCAACTGTTTTTACAACGGCCGAGCCAAAAACTGGACTGACGCAGATGATATTCAGCTTCTTAAGGAAGTATGTCCAAGTCTGGTACCAGATAAGGGACCAGTCACAGCATGCTGCACTAGAACACAGCTAGAAAACCTCAAAGCCAGTCTCCAAGTACCTGACCAAACATTTTCACGATGCCCGTCTTGCCTTCATAATTTCTACAAATTGTACTGTCAATTTACTTGTAGTCCTGATCAGAGTGCATTTCTAAATGCAACAAAGCTGTCTGTCGACCGTGTACCTTTCAACATGTCAAAACCTATCAACAGCTTTGTGTCTGAAATGGATGAAGCCCTGCGATTCAATTCTGCCTTCACATCACAACACAGCTATACCTCTTCAGTGAATAAAGATGAAGTTGAGGTGTATAGTGTACAAGAGGTTGATTATTATTTAACTGAAGAATTTGCCGCTGGTGTCTACAATTCCTGCTCAAATGTTCTGTTTCCAAGTTCAAACTCTCGTGCCATTTCCATGTTTTGTGGTCAGTATTCTGCAGATGAATGTACACCTCAGCATTTTCTTGATTACATGGGCAACATTGATAATGGACAAGCTCCGTTTCAAATTAATTTTCATATGATCAAAGATAAACCAGCACCAAAACCAATGAAGCCGCTGAATGTTTCCTACGTTCCATGCTACAAGGCTGTAACTAATGACTCCAATCCATGCAGTTGTCAGGACTGTCCAAGAATGTGTCCACCCCAACCAATACCACCACCGCCAGTTCCCGAACACACTATTTTTGGTATCTATTACATGACCTTTATCATGGTGTGCATCTTTGCTGGCTTTGTGTTATTCTTCATAATGTTTTTGGGATGTTATTATGGTTGCCGTAAGAAGAAGGAAATCAGACCAGATTTCTCAGTCAATGGTGATCATCATATGCGACCGAGACAAAAAATAGTGACACCCGCTGATGTGAGCTGTGTTGAAAAGATCGGTGAATACTTTGAACGTAAACTTGGACAATTTTTCCTCTGTTGGGGAACATTCTGTGCCAGACGTCCGATTGCAGTTATTGTCGTTTCTGCTGTTTTCATTGCTGCAGCTTGCATTGGTATTATGTACTTAGAGATCACCACCGATCCAGTAGAACTTTGGTCTTCACCTGATAGCAGAGCTCGGCAAGAGAAGGACTACTTTGATAAAAATTTTGGTCCATTTTATCGTAACACACAGCTGATCATCACTGCACCCAAACGCAACTTCAGCCATTATATCACATATCCATATGCTGCAGACATACCCTTTGGACCAGTCCTGTCGAAGGATATTTTACATCAGGTAAACTTTGATTTCCCCCACACACCTATCCACTCACCCACACACTCACCCACCCCTCCCCCCCACCACACACACACAATTTCTTCAATCAAATTCTTGAATTGGACAGAAAGTGATCTTTTTTTATAGTGACAGACAGATAATTTTGCCAGATACTGAAAGAATATCAGAATATCAGAATTACAAAATGTAGAACGTACAAATTTGTCTGAAAATACTTACCACTTACCCACATGGGTTTATGTATTTTAAAATGTAAACACTTAACACTAGTGAGCAAGAAATGAAAGAATCTTGCTACTTATCTTCTTCGACTACTGAAAAATAAAAAATAGAATAATTTTTTGTTGTTGTTATTTGTACCCCATCTGTTTACCCTGAGAAAAGATAGGAAACAAAGCTGACACCAATCTATACTCGTGCACCGGGGTAGAGAAATAGCTTTTCCATTGTTCTATACTGTTACACCCCCAGTTAAAAGACAGGAAAGAGTCAGTCATTGTAGTACGTTGTTATGACAAGTAAAGTCAGGGGGTGTCCACCCTATTTTGTACATCTCAAAAAGAACAGATAGAATTTATTATAGGTTGTAATTCAATTGTTCCTTTGGTTGATTTCTTGTAGGTTCTCGATCTTCAGCTTGCATTAGAAAACATTGAGGTATGGTTTGAACCAGAAAATAGAAGTATTACTTTGAAGGACGTCTGCTTCAAACCTTTGGCACCAGAGAACAACAACTGTACTGTTGAAAGTGTTTTGCAGTATTTCCAAAACAGTCATCAACAAATTGACAAGACTGTCTTTGATTCGTCAGGTTTCTGGGTGGAGGCCGATTATCATGATCATTTTATGTACTGTGCAGCGTAAGTAGTAGCACGTCAAAGCTAGAATGGATGTTTTAGACCAGAGCAGCTTATCACTAGTTTTTCTAAATTTTTGCCAACAAAGTAATTTCTACCATCAAATGAATTTTTGTATGTGTTGGTAAGAGGTGATACAAACTTTCAGGCACTTATGACATCCCCCCTTATAAGACTCACAGATCCTGTTACATTGTACGTACGATAACAAACTTTTTACACATTTATTAATCATTGCCAATTATTGAGTTACAATCAAGGACTTGGCATATGTTGTTTCACTTTGATTTTTCAGATGGGAAGCCATGATAAAATTGTTTAAAAAATCCAAAATCCAAAATAAATATCCAATCCTCATCCATACATGGCCACTTTAAATAATCTATGATTACCGGGTAGTACATTTATGAGAGATATGTTCAGTATGTTATGACATACTTTTACTCATATTTCTAGCAATGTCAAGAAAGTGAAAATATAAACAAGAATAATTTTTTTTTTTGTAGCTCTCCAGCCTCACTGAATGATACAACTAAATTACATAGTCCATGTCTAGCTACCTATGGTGGACCTGTTTCCCCTTGGGTGGTACTCGGTGGCTATGATGGTATGTATGTCAATCATCTCAAACAAAATCTATCACAAATTACTTTCAGTGGAAAGCCAAAATTTGTTACCTGCATCACATTGTGCATCACATATATGTCTGTTATAATTTTGTTTAGGGAATGAATAAAATATTGTTCCTACAGACAACCCCAGATATTACCTTCTAAGGAATCACAATTTAGCATTTGATAAAGCAGTAATGATGAATTTATCACTGGCCCTTTAGCCCAACATCCATCATGTGTTTTTGCTATGGCTTGAGCAGACAAAAGGAAAGGGGTAAATGTGGCATAGTTTCCCATGAAATATCCCATAATTTTGTTTGGGAAATTACCGAGGAACCCCAGTAGATTTACCAGCATGCCCTTAATGAAAACTGTCATAACCCAATCTCCAAATTATTTTACCCAGAAACGAGAAAACCAAAAATAATATCTTGATATTGTGTTTTATCTCCTAGCTTTGAATTATACCAATGCTACAGCATTAGTGATAACATTTGTGGTTAATAACTACTTGCCTGGTGAAGACAACAGTACAGCTTCTAGAAAACTAGACATGGCAACAACATGGGAAAAAGCATTCCTGGACTACATTGAAAAATACCATAACACTAATCTAAGCATTGCGTATAGTGCTGAGGTAAGCTGAATGTATTAATAGAGAGGTTTAGATACATATTAGAATGCGAATGTGTACAGGAGCAATATTGTGCTGGCATACATGTGACGGTGCTTACAAACTTGTGTTTAGTTACGTGTTCAGAACACCAATGTGAAAGACTGCAATGTGTACGTGCATTTTGGCATCTTCTGTCCAGAAGGCCAAACACACACATGACACGTCAGTAACCATATTTGTCAGTATTTTTGCTATTTTCCTGCAACTACACAAACGAAAAACAAAACAATTAGTTTACAGTTATGCTTCTGAACTTTGATATAAAAAAGTTTGACATTTGATAAAGAAGAAGAAGTTACGTGTAGACAGCCATTTTGACGTAGCATTGTCTGATACAGAACACCTGGGTAGCTTCTTTGTCCTGATTTTCACATTAATATTTTTGCCTGGATATTTCAACCTAATTTCCTGGTCGTCATCACATCAACTGAGTGTCCACCCATTCTGTGATAATTTTGTTTTGTTAAAACGATATCATATTTTGTTTTTTCAGCGATCTATTGAAGATGAAATCGAGCGTGAAAGTAAATCTGATGCTATCACTATTCTTATTAGTTATCTACTTATGTTTGGGTATGTTGCCATAGCGCTGGGCAAGTTTAGTTTAAGTTATCGATTACTGGTGAGTATATCATGTACATCTTCTCCCTTTCAAAGTGTGTGATTTGGAATGATTCCTATACTTACTGAAAAGCAGGATTGTTCCATTCCGAAAAATAGGTTGTAAAGGGTGTTCATTATTTGTAATCTAAGGACTGAGTATATAGTATTTGGTGTGCTTTCATTGAAAGAATGCCCATATTTGTACATGTACATTCAATTCCATAATTACTCTATCATTTGCTACTTATTTCTTACTGTTTTAACTTTGGTAAAAAATGTTAATTAAAGTTCATGTTACTGTTGCTAGGGCACCCTCTACCGATACAAGTTGTTTACCACACTTGCCTCCATTTTGACTTGACATTGCTGCGATGTTAATTTTCTATGTTTTATTTTAATATACTAGTCAAACCATATTTTATACTACAGTATATGTGCCCAGTGATGTTGTTTTCTTCACTAAATTTTTGCCCACAAGGCATAGATTGAGATGAAAAAATCGTGAGTGTTTGAGAAAATCACAATAATCTGTCTGTGAAACATTTCGCCTGAAACACACTAAACATCAGCTATGAAGTGTAATAACAATACAAATATGTATTCATTAGGAACATTTCAATGATGACCAAGTTTTCTCTGATAATATTAGACCCCCCCCCCCCCCCCCCTCACTCTACCACCTACCTGTCTTTCACCTAGATTTCTGTCCCCGATATTAAAGACTGAGGCATATTAAAATACCTATGTGGTCATACCTAATTCAGCCAGGTTTTCTTTCCCTTTCCCTCAGATTGATTCCAAGATCACCCTTGGATTATGCGGTGTACTTATTGTACTTTGTTCAGTTGGAGCATCGCTTGGAATATTTGCATATGCTGGCGTACCTACTACCTTGATTGTGATTGAGGTCATGCCATTCTTGGTTTTGGCTGTCGGTGTGGATAATATATTTATCTTGGTTCAGCGATATCAAGTAAGTTTACCCAGAAATATTGCTATGGTTTTAGTTGAACTTTTTCAATATGTCAGTGTGTTGATTGCTATTTGAGAACTGTGGTAAGAGAGGGGCGAATCTGATGAAAATCAGAAACTTTGGTAAGAGAGGGGCGAATCTGATGAAAATTGTGTACCTTTGTATACTTCGTTCTATAACCTTAGTGGGTACTCTCGGTAAAAGTTATTTATCACTTATCTAGATTTGACTTATTTCTGGCTCACAGCCAAAAATAGTGAATTATGTGTATGATTGTGGTTTATCAACAAATTCAATATTTTGAGTGTATAACATTATTAGTTATTTAATCTTCATAGCGTGATGTCAGAATGGCATATGAAGAGAGAGCAGACCAAGTGGGTCGTATTGTTGGAGAAGTTGGGCCAAGTATGTTATTGACAAGTCTCTCAGAGTCCATTGCTTTCTTTTTAGGTATGTATGATAACTATATTCTTGAAATTTGAAAATTGTAAGAGTTGTTGTCTTTGACTTGCTGAGATGTTTTCCCAGTGTGTTTCCCAGATCTCTATCAGACCTAGTAGTGTGAGATTGTATGTAAAATTGATATAGGACAGTTTAGTAACGTTGCCATGTAGTAGCCACAGTCCAATGACAACATCAGTTTATGTAGCCACAGCTGAATGACATCACTAGTTTGTGCCCAATGACATCATCAATATGTGTAGCCATAATCCAGTGCAATTACCAGTTTGTCTAGCAACATTCCAATGACATCAGCAGTTTGTACAGCCACAGTAGATGACATCTTCATTTTGTGCAGCCAGTCCAATGACATCACCAGTTTGTGTCCTCACTGTATAATGACATCACCAGTTTGTGTCCTCACTGTGTAATGACATCACCAAATTGTATGTAAATACCACATTGTGTTCTTCTCTTCATTGTAGGTGCCTTATCTTCAATGCCAGCAGTGAAAGCATTTTCTCTGTATGCTGCAGCAGCCGTCTTTATTGACTTTTTGCTTCAAATCACGGCATTTGTAGCATTGATGTCTTTAGATGCTAAACGTCAAGAATCAGGCCGTCTTGATTTATGTTGTTGTGTTCCTCTTGTCAAGAAAGAACCTGTACCTAAAGATAACGGTATACTTTATTCATTTATGACCAAGTACTATGCACCAGTCCTCATGAAGAACTGGCTGCGTCCAATTGTAGTAAGTATCATTTGTCTCATTTTTACCAATTACCTAATATGGTCAAATGATGGCAATGTATGACAGCCATATTACCAAATATGGTATATTCATACTACCAAATATGGTCAAGTATAGATTAACTGTAGCAGTCTCTTTGACAAATATGGCATGCTTATATTGCTATATATGGTAGTAAGTATTGTATGGTTATATTACAGTACCAAATATGGCATATTAATACCAAATATGGCAGCCATGAAACTAAATATACAGAGTTACCATATTAGAAAATATGATCATAATACCGGTAATTCAGAATCTGCTTGAAATAGATTTTTTTGCAGTAGTTGTCCCACTATAATTTTTATTGAATGTTTTGAAAAATAAATTGGTAAGAACTAGGCTGAACTTTTTTTTTTTTTTTAATTTTGTTTCAGGTAATTGTGTTTGCCTTCATGTTTTGTGGCAGTACTGTATTGATGACCAAGGTAGAAGTTGGTTTAGATCAAAAACTATCAATGCCAGAGGTAAGCCTGAAAACTTTAAGATGTAATATATTTACTCCTTAAAATTACATCATTGAATCATTGTCTGCTGTATCTAATTGTAGTCAGTATAGTGTGTATTAAAGGAGCACAGTCTGTAACTTTATGATGTAATATATTTACTCCTTAAAATTACATCATTGAATCATTGTCTATGCTGTATCTAATGGTAGTCAGTATAGTGTGTATTAAAGGAGCACAGTCTGTAACTTTATGATGTAATATATTTACTCCTTAAAATTACATCATTGAATCATTGTCTGCTGTATCTAATGGTAGTCAGTATAGTGTGTATTAAAGGAGCACAGTCTGTAACTTTATGATGTAATATATTTACTCCTTAAAATTACATCATTGAATCATTGTCTATGCTGTATCTAATGGTAGTCAGTATAGTGTGTATTAAAGGAGCACAGTCTGTAACTTTATGATGCAATATTTTTACTCCCTAAAATTACATCATTGAATCATTGACTATGCTGTATCTAATGGTAGTCAGTATAGTGTGTATTAAAGGAGCACAGTCTGTAACTTTATGATGCAATATTTTTACTCCCTAAAATTACATCATTGAATCATTGTCTATGCTGTATCTAATGGTAGTCAGTATAGTGTGTATTAAAGGAGCACAGTCTGTAACTTTATGATGCAATATTTTTACTCCCTAAAATTACATCATTGAATCATTGACTATGCTGTATCTAATGTTGGTTAGTATAGTGTGTATTAAAGGAACACAGTCTGTAACTTTATGATTGTGGATCTATCTTTATTGGTATTGAAATATGCTTAGTTTATTCACAAAATATATAGTTTACAAGTATCTAGTAACTGAAGAGCTCTCGCCTGGAATTCAAATATATAGTATGTAAATGTTCCAATGACACAATTGTTTGAATATTACTAAATTCGACTGACAGTGTAGATTTAGTTGTTCAGTCATTTTGCAAATACTCAACCATCTTATTCATTGGAAGTTGCTTTCAATAGATTCCTAAATAAGTGTTAGTATGTATTATGTTGAACACATTCTGTAAACCAGTTTTGCAAAAAAGACGACCCAAATAGGGCTTAGTTACAGAATGTGTGTTGAGTAGTCAAATTTGAATGATAAAAATGAAATAACAAAGAAAAAAACAATTCCAAGTTGTGGTATATTTTCCTTTAACAGATAAGCTATTTTGAATTCTTGATCAACTTAAAATTCCAAGTTGTGGTTTATGTTCCTTTAACAGACAAACTGTTTTGAATTCTTGATCAACTTAAAATTCCAAGTTGTGGTTTATGTTCCTTTAACAGATAAGCTATTTTGAATTCTTGATCAACTTAAAATTCCAAGTTGTGGTTTATGTTCCTTTAACGGATAAGCTATTTTGAATTCTTGATCAACTTGTATATTTCTTTCTTGTACAGGGTTCCTATGTCATTGACTATTTCAATAATTTGAGTGCCTATCTAAATGTTGGACCACCAGTGTATTTTGTAACCAAGGAAGGTTATGATTTTACAACAATAGAAAACCAGAATAAGATATGTGGTGGTACTGGATGTAAGGATGATTCATTGACATCACAGATTTATCATGCCTCACAGATCTCTAATTAGTAAGTATTGCTACTGTTAATAATTTGCCCCCTATCCCCCCCCCCCCACACACACACACACACTCATGCACACACACACACACACACACACACACACACACATACACATGTACTGCACACACACAGACACATACACAAACACATACAGACACACACAGACACACACACACATACATACATACATACAGACAGACAGACAGACAGACAGACAGACAGACAGACAGACAGACAGACACACACACACACACACACACACACACCCTGCAGTATAATACAATTTAAGTTACCGTTAAAGTCGTATTATAAGCCGCGGCTTATATTACAATGTTGCAAAATAAAGAACCAATTTTATTTCTTGAACTAGGGGTGCGACTTATAATAAAGACTTTTCAATTTTTCAAAATGTGGATGTGGTAGAAATTCACCCGAACTCTCGGTTATGGAAAAATGGACGTCTGTAACACAATATGAAAACTTTATTATGAAGTTTCAAAGTGTAAGAATGAAATGATAAGTGTGGCTGGAGGGGTAAGGCTGCCCGGAATGACAGCAACATCGACGTTACGGTCACGCTACTCATCTTTCACTCGTTCCGTAAGATGTACCCTACAGGAATCCCAAACAAGTACGGTAGACGCCGCCGATCTTCAGTCAGTCTTGGGAACGTTCTCCTGATGTACTCAATGCAGCCTGTGGAATGGTAGAAACACAACGATGTCAGATATTTTGAAACGATTGTGTTTGGAAAAAATATAGGTTGAAAGTAGACTGAAAGATTTGGCGGTATAATTCAAATTGACATCGATTCTCTCATTCTAAGTTGAAAGGTCAACTGCGTTCATGAACTCGTAAACAAATTTAAATGATCATCGAATGACTATTGGCCGTTACGCATACGACGTCATGAAACGTCACGAAACATTAGCATATATGATGGCCCACTGAGAACACGTCGATGTAAACAACTCCATGCTTTGCTAGCGTGATCACAGCTATGGTACATGAAACATGTGTTATAAAACTCACCTTTTGCTATCGTGATCACAGCTGAACAGAATGGTACATGAAACACGTTATAAATTAAAACTCACCTTTTTCATCAATATATCCTTTCTCTTGAACTCGAACTCCAACACGTGTGAACAAGTACGAAGCGGCTTCTTGTACTCGGGGGTGTGATCGGCAGCCATACAACTTTATCGGTACGATAGGTGTAAATGTCCCGATCCCTGCCGAAAGGATTGCGACACCCTTCTTTTGATATACAGTGCGTAACTTTATCGGTACGATAGGTGTAAATGTCCCGCTCCCTGCCGAAAGGAAGGGATTGCGACACCCTTCTTTTGATATACAGTGCGTAACTTTATTACTACGATAGGTGTAAATGTCCCGCTCCCTGCCGAAAGGAAGGGATTGCGACACCCTTCTTTTGATATACAGTGCGTAACTTTATTAGTACGATAGGTGTAAATGTCCCGCTCCCTGCCGAAAGGAAGGGATTGCAACACCCTTCTTTTGATATCCCAGTACGTGTGAAGAGGTGGTACATAAAGTGATACTTTGTATTCAAATTTTAAACAAAAAGTATTACACTTGAATGCGTCGTTACTATTGTTTTGGTGCAAATACGAGGTGAAGCTAGCTGTGAAGTAGGGGTGCGACTTATAATACATACTTTCTATTATTCACAAATTGTTTGATGTACCCTCAAAGCCAGCGCCTCCAAGTAGGGGTGCGACTTATAATATGTATGCGGCTTATAATACGACTTTAACGGTACTATGGAAACCTTACTGTGTAGTGCTCGTAGTACTTGCAGTGGATTACTGGTAAACTGAAATATTGGTTGTTGTTGAAGCTCTTTGAATTGCACTCATATGTGTTGAGAAAGAACAAATGTGTCTTCACAACAAGTTTGTAAAGTCCAGCTGTATGTATATAATAGTCAATCTCCTAATTCACCTCAGTAATACAAAACATTAAATGTTTTTAATGATTTTGACTAAAACATCAATGTATCTAGTGTCTTCCTTTTAAGCATAAATCTGTTACAGTTTTTGTTGAATGACTGAAATCATCAAGATGTTGACCAATGAATGTTATAATTTGACTGAAATTATCAAGATGTTGACCAAGAATGTTATAATTTGACTGAAATTATCAAGATGTTGATCAATGAATGTTATAATTTGACTGAAATTATCAAGATGTTGATCAATGAATGTTATAATTTGACTGAAATTATCAAGATGTTGATCAATGAATGTTATAATTTGACTGAAATTATCAAGATGTTGATCAATGAATGTTATAATTTGACTGAAATTATCAAGATGTTGATCAATGAATGTTATAATTGTACTTTCAGTACTGACTTAGCACATCCAACAAGTTCATGGTTAGATGATTTCTTTGATTGGGTCAATGCTGGTGGTTCCATTCCATGCTGTCGTTATTACAACGTCACAAATGAACCATTTTGTCCAACATCAGGTAAAAAAATTACTCACTGATATCAAATATTTTACTATTCTCGTGACCTTTTCTGTCCAACATTAGGTCAAAATTATTTGCTGAAATCTATTCTCCTGACCTTTCTGTCCGACATTAAGCCAACATTACTCACTGAATAGAATATTCTACTTTTTTGTGACTTTTTGTGGTTTTCTGTGTGCAATATCACACTCTGAATTTTCCATGGTTAAGTTGATTGCTGTATGTAAGGGGCAACTCTTACAAGGGCTAGTTTTTCGATTTGATAAAACAAAACCCATAGCAACCAGGACAATCTCGTAGCAACAGCTTAACATAAGGCCAAAACAAGTATGGTAATGGATAAAGACCAATTTATGAAATCCATGGCAACTATGATAATGTAAATTGTAACTATTACTGTTGCCATAGTAACACTTGATGTCAGTCAGCTGTGCTACAACACTATGTGTACAACATTTTAGAAGTCTAACATTTCTACTTACCCTGGTAGCAGTTACTGAGTGAATTACTGAGTGTCTCCAGGAAATATAATATAATTTAAACATGCAAAATGTCACTATGATGCAATACTTTGATGTATTTCTTGGACAGTATTAGCTATATTGTGTTTTAATCAATGAATGTTTTTCATGTTTACTTAGTTGGTGCCAACAATACCTGTATAGCGTGTCATGGGCCATCAGAGAAAGGTAAACGACCAACTGCCAAAGAATTCTCCAAGTTTCTGCCGTATTTCCTAGAAGATGTTCCAGGACAAGAGTGTTCTAAAGGGTAAAACATTTATCAGATTTGTGTACTGTACTGTAGACCTTGCTGTCTGTCTGAGTGGAAGTTATGCCGTAGGCTGGTCATTGGAAAGATGTAAGATTATATACTTTGAACACTAGGGGGCACTGTTCAAGAACAACTTTTTATTTTACTGAAAATGAGTCAGACTAGTTGAATTGTATTTCCCAAATACACCAAATGTCAGTGGTATTCTTAGTCAGTTCAAGTACTTTTGCTATTCGGTCTCAGTGTGTGTGAATTGGTGATGTCATCAGTATTTGTGTTTTTGCTGTTCACGTGTATTGGTGATGTCATCAAAAATTGTGTTTCTCTCAGATATACAAATGCTGATGTCAGCAATGTTTGTGTTCATTTCAGAGGTCATGCTGCTTACGGTGCAGGAGTCACCTTTACAGACAAGGAAAAAACAAATGTTGGAGGTAAGAAAAAGATGTCTTAGTTTCGTAACTGTTTTTAAGTCTTTTTTCTATAACTTTGGTATGGGTGGTATGTAGGTATAACACTATTCAATTCTATGCAGGATTAGAAAGAAAATCATAATTATAAAGAATATCTACCATTGAAATATTGTTAGCGATGATGGGATGGGTTGGTTGATTGTGAGGGAGGGAGGGAGGGAGGGAGCGAGTGAGTGAGTGAGTGAATGAGCATGTGAATGAGTGAGTGAGTGAGTAAGTGAATGAGAATGTGAGTGTGAGTAAGTGAATGAGCGCGTGAGTGAGTGGGTGGATTAGTAAAAATGAATGAATGAATGAATGAATGAAATGCCACTGTACACTGACTTGATATCAATTCATATTATTCTTACAGCCACCTATTTCATGACCTACCACACCATCTTAAAGACGTCTGCTGACTACATAGAGGCATTGTCAAGGGCCAGGAACATTAGTGTCAACATTACTACTATGTTGGATGTACATGATGATGACTTTGAAGTTTACCCTTACAGGTAAGATGAAAATAGGACATTTAGTAGACAGTCATTAATCTAGTGTACAACAAATAAGATACACATTAAAATAGGTCAGTGGCCAAACTCAGACTTTGTATTTCAGGGCTATAGGTGTGAACTTTTAGTAAATCCTTATGGATGTATGACTTTTGAAAATTATGTCATCATTCAGGTTGATCAATAGTAATCAGTATACTACTAAAACTGTACAGCTCTGTTAAGTTTAGAGAAATAATTTGATGCCTTTTAGCCTTCTTCTTAAAAGTTCTTGAGAAAAAAAAACCAGTGTTGCCACAAATTGAAATTTTTCTGGACATTAAAGATGTACAATGAGGAAATTCATGTTTTCAAACTTTTTAACACGATTTCTTTGTTTTCTTTACAGTATTTTTTATGTGTTCTATGAACAATATCTGGAGATCAAAATGGACGCCTTGTTCCAACTTGGTATATCACTGGCAGCCATCTTTGTTGTGACCTTTGTACTTCTTGGCTTGGCCTTCCATTCAGCTATAATAATTTGCATAACAATAGTGATGATAACAATGAATATCATGGGAGTTATGTATTTATGGGATATCCAGCTGAATGCTGTGTCACTTGTTAATCTTTGTATGGTAAGTGTAGTAACTTTCCAACAAATTTATTCAGTGTTATTTCCCACCAAACTCAACAGTGCCATTTTTGGTTAAAACTATTTCTGCTAAAATGTTTTACCATTTTTTGCCAATTTTTTTTTCAATGCCATTTTCAAACGTAAGGTACAATGTCACCAGAACATTTCTTCCAGTACCCACCAACTGCCCCACCAAAACTTTTGTGTTCATTTTCTGCAAACATTTCTTCAGTACCACCATTTGCCGAAAAAATGTCTTGAATAAAATTTTCTCCCAAATATTTAATGTACTATTTCTTAAAATCATTTGTTCAGTGCATGTCAATATTTAGGTTTGTAAAATATCACATATACATGTATTAACTAGATCCTGTATCAATTGATTTATTTGTTGAATTAATTTCAAATTAATTGTTTCAATATTCATTCCTAGGCCATCGGTATATCTGTTGAGTTCTGTTCTCACATCACAAGAGCCTTTACTGTCAGTACTCATGGATCACGTAAAGAGAGAGCAGAGTTTGCACTAGGACATATGGGTAGCTCAGTAAGTAACCAGCAATTATTGAAATCAATGATAATTGAAGATGAAAGTGTAGTAGATGAAATCAAGAAATTTTTTAACTATTGGGAATAAATAGAGATAGGCCTTCTGAGCTGTAGTACATGATTTAGGACTAATTAGTATTCATGTATGCAAATATTATTCATGATTTAGTACTAATTGATATTTATGCAAATATTCATGATTTAGGACTAATATTTATGCAAATATTCAGTAATTTAGTACTAATTAGTATTCATCTATGCAAATATTCCTTATTTAAGATTAATTTGTATTCATATATGCAGATATTATGCATAAATTCAGAAGTTCCGTCAGTGTGCGACTAATTTGCACAACTGAGCAGGTTCATGATTCAAATTCAAAAATTTAGTTAGTTTCAAGTTTATGTTTGCAATTTGAATTCTTAAAAATCAAACAGAAATAAAAAAAAAGTATTCAAAGCCTCAAAACTATCATAACAAAGTGTCCTGGTCTTTAATCAAACATAGCCTTTACAGAATTCTGATATTTTCACGTCTTTTTACTTGACAGGTTTTAAGTGGTATCACGCTGACTAAATTTGTTGGTATTATTGTGTTAGCCTTTGCCAAATCTCAAATATTTCAAGTCTTCTACTTCAGAATGTATCTATGTATAGTTCTATTTGGAGCCACCCATGGGTTGATTTTCCTACCAGTACTTCTCAGCTATGCTGGTAAGTATTCTATGATTTGGGTCTTGAAAAATCCAACACAGTATTGAATTATAATAATGATAATTAATTCTCTTTTTACATAATTAGTCAGAGATGCTGTACAAAACTGAAACAGGGCACAACGTTGGGCAGACACATGCAGAGAATAACTTAAGTGGCCATATGGATGAGGATTAGGAATTTATTTGGA
Organism: Glandiceps talaboti; assembly: GCF_964340395.1. Classification (NCBI taxonomy): domain Eukaryota; kingdom Metazoa; phylum Hemichordata; class Enteropneusta; family Spengelidae; genus Glandiceps; species Glandiceps talaboti. Next base: position 1,860,782 of record NC_135561.1, on the reverse strand, counting down.
TTTTAAATTTATAAAACAATGTTATCGTGGCTTCCTACCTGAAAAATCAATGTGAAACAACACTGACTTGGTCTGTGTTTGTAAGTCATTACATTGCAAAAAGCTAAAAAATGTGTAAAGAGTTTGTTATGTACGTATAATAACAAAGATTTTACATATTTATTATGCTTTTGCAATTTACTGAGTTACAAACAAGGACTTGGCATATGTTGTTTCGATTTGTCTTTCATTGACAAATCACCCAGTGGAACAGTTTCATATGGCAATTTAGAGGCTACTAAACGAATTGATCGCATTAATGACAAATTTTAGAATTGTGAATTTTCTTTTGGCATTATGGATTTTCTGTGGCACTATGGAAATATTAAGTCCGACTTTAACCAGTAGTAGAGGAAAAATATTGTCAAAATTATCCATGATTTTTTGAATGATATGAATGGTTTCATTCATTTTATTTTAATAGGTCCATCGGTGAATAAAGCCAAGCTGTATGAAGAACAATTGCAAGACAAACCTTTATCATCAGCAGCTCACGTCGTCAATGACAGGTCACCACTTCTAAGACATCGAAACGAAATAGCATCAGGCGAATATTATACATAACAAAACTTGATAAATACAGTTTAGGAAAAATACTTCAACAAAAACTTTTTATTAAATGTGTGAATTTTGATTAAAAAAAGAAGTAAAGTCAATAGAAACAATATTCAGTTTATTTGTTCCAAAGAACAAATTAGTCTTTTTTTTTATTTATGCAAGTTACACATCAGGAAACATTCACACTTCATGGTGTTATAGTTTGAGGGAAATTCCAAGCAAAAATTGAAGTACAGAATGTATATTTTGACCAAAATGAGTTTTTGATATGATCATCAATAATGGTTGTCATAGAAACATAGTATTTAATGAGTTTATGTATTGTTTCATTTTGAGTGTAATGTTTTATGTTGCATAAATAATTTTTTTTTTAAATTGTTGACAATATTTACATCTCACAGGGGCATTGTATAATGTTCAAATAACATGTAGCCTGAAGTCCATACTGTCCTGTTCTACAGTATAGCATGGCTATTTGTAGCCTGGAATCCATACTGTCCTGTTCTACAGTATAGCATGGCTATTTGTAGCCTGGAGTCCATACTGTCCTGTTCTACAGTATAGCATGGCTATTTGTAGCCTGGAGTCCATACTGTCCTGTTCTACAGTATAGCATGGCTATTTGTAGCCTGGAATCCATACTGTCCTGTTCTACAGTATAGCATGGCTATTTGTAGCCTGGAATCCATACTGTCCTGTTCTACAGTATAACATGGCTATTTGTAGCCTGGAATCCATACTGTCCTGTTCTACAGTATAGCATGGCTATTTGTAGCCTGGAATCTATACTGTCCTGTTCTACAGTATAGTATGGCTATTTGTAGCCTGGAACCCATTTTCCTGTTCTACAGTATAGCATGGCCATTTGTAGCATGGAATCCATACTGTCCTGTTCTACAGTATAGCATGGCTATTTGTAGCCTGGAATCCATACTGTCCTGTTCTACAGTATAGTATGGCTATTTGTAGCCTGGAACACATTGTCCTGTTCTACAGTATAGCATGGCTATTTGTAGCCTGGAATCCATGCTGTCCTGTTATACAGTATAATATGGCTATTTGTAGCCTCAAATCCATGCTGTCGTGTTCTACAGTATAACATGGCTATTTGTAGCCTGGAATCCATACTGTCCTGTTCTACAGTATAGCATTGCTATTTATAGCTTGGAATCCATGCTGTGGTGTTCTACTGTATAGGAAATAAAATTTCCAATAGTTTGCATGGATTGCAGGCTAACTACATTACTATAAGATTGATAGACAGATGGGTGGGTGGGGATAATGTTCAAATGTTGTGTGTATTTAGAGGGACGGGTATTATTACATTTTGTTTTTATTAAATTTGCAATATTGCCTTTTGATAGAACAACCCATTGATGGAAATAACTTGGATTCTTGTGAGATTGTTGTTACCTCAACAAAGAGAGGATGTCAGCTTTTTTTTCAGTCATGAGAATGATTCCTTTGAACATGGATGTGTTTTGTTATTCACAAAAGTCCACGTAGCTTTTGCACTTGCAAAGTCTGAACAAGGTTTCATATTTTCAGAGACTGTAGAGTCCGTAATCTAATATTAGCTGTCTTTCAGCTAGACATATTATGTCAAATCCCTAACTGTTGCTACATTTTTATTACTATGCTAATGTGTACAATTGGCAGATAATACCGCCACCTAGAGGTCAGCTATAACTAGGCAATTAGTCACTGTGAAGAGAATGGTCAATTAAGACATTGAAAGTTCAATGCATATTATGTATGATGTGTTATTACATTATAATCATATTACCTGACATATGCACCTTTTAATTGATATTGTCAAAGTTTCATACCTGTGGGTTTGTTGCCGTGGGAAACACATTCTGGATGGGATTTGAGATCTTACATTCAATATTTGACAAATCCACTTTTGATACAAGCTGCAACTTTAGTTTAAAAGATTTCATTGTGACCTACGATCGAGAGAGACATGCCACATCAGTGACATTTTAGGCCTCTACTTTGCAGTAAGTTGTAGAAAAGTATGAAAATTGTATGGTGATTCCGAAAGACTTTGTTAGCAAATCAGTGCTGGTGACAGTGACCTCTAGGGTCCTCACAAGGTTATTGTTACCTAATATGACAGGTCAAAGGTCAAATGTTAATGTAACGTCAATGTGTATTTTAAGTATTGGTAGTAAGACTATAGAGGCTTTTGTGTTCAACCTTTGGTACTGCAGTCTATGTTTTTCATCTGTATAATTCTAGAAATTCTACAAACATGAAGATAAGGTTATGGAGTGAATGAACTCACTAGAATACCTGTATATTTTGTTTGAATGGAAGCAGTACTAAATGTATAGGATTTTGTATTTGTCTATCTATTTCACTGTATATGTCTTTCTATCTGCCTATCCAACTTTCTGTCTGTCTGTCTGTCTGTCTGTGTCTGTCTGTCTGTCTGTCTGTCTGTGTGTGTGTGTCTCTGTCTGTCTGTCTGTCTGTCTGTCTGTCTGTCTGTGTCCCTCTCTGTCTCTCTGTCTCTCTCTCTGTCTCTCTCTCTCTCTCTCTCTCTCTGTCTCTCTCTCTCTCTCTCTCTCTCTCTCTCTCCATCTTACCTTTGTCTTTTGCCTCCAAAATTTATCACAAAAAGTCTCTTTTCTCTCTTCTTTCTTTTTATTTCAAAAGAAAACATAGTAAGGTTATCCTGTAGGAAACGAGATGCAGGAAAACAATTGTGTGTATAATTGTTATTATGTGACAATTTTGGAACACTTAAAGTCATTTTCATAGTACTTTAAACTTCAATAATATGACACAAATTATGTTATGGAAACACAGACCCTGATTCTGCCGTGTCAGGGTCTATGTAAGATCCAAAATATGTGCATATCTTGGATAATATTTCTTGACCCGAGCTCAGGTAAAATTAAGTAAGAAATATAAGATTTTGAATTTAAATATCTACTATACATTGTGTTTTAGACTTGCGGTGGTCGATAAAGCTTTTTTTTTTTTCCAAAACCAAAAACATTTTCAAGTTTTGAGTACTGATAGTTAAGTAGATGAAATTATGACAGTGTGGATTTTGTTTTACTTATAGTATACAGACGAACAATAATATATTTAATGTGCTTGGGTTTATGTTTTAGTATTGCAGTCATTATGTTGGTTTCAATGAATTGTTTTGCAGTAGGTGATATTTTGATGTTGATTACAACTGTAGTTAAGCATAGTTTATAATTTACATAGGGTACTTTTGTGTGCAAAGACCTACCAGTTGTTTGGCTTGGTATTAATTGCAGACACAGTTTCAGTTTGGCACAAGGGGTATTTTGGTGTCAGTAACACTGAGTTAAGCACAAGGGGGTATTTTAAATATTCAGCACATAGTATGACAGAACCCCATGACATGTGAGTGAAAGTGTGGTGCACTCGGGGGTATTTACTAGAGTACTTGCATATTCTCTGCACCCATATTTTCACTAGCATGGCATGGATTCTATTACTCTTACATATGTTTATGTGAAACAGCAAACGTCTGTAAAAATGAAAACCATACAGCGTGATCATGCATTTTGTGTAGTGAACAATCTCATCCTCATTTGCATATCATAAACATGTAGGTATGTAATAATGGTTTTTGTATTGTACTGCAGTAAAAATACCACTAGTATGCATGCACACTATTTCAAGTAATAACTGGTACATGTGTAATAATATTCTGATATTAGAACCAAACTTGCAAGAGGTTTTAAGTACTCAGGAACTTTCAATTTCAAATGTTTTATCTTGAGAATATTTCTACAGTTGGAAGAGTTGAATCTTCATGTTACCATGGAAATATCTAAACTAGAAGCACTTCATTAATGTAAACTAAGTTTAATTCTTTCACTGGTTGTAGTTTGATATTGTAGTGAGGCATATAGTGGCATGTTTGTATTTGTAACCATGACGATGGTTTGTTGTCATGGAAACATGAAAATGCTATTGCAAACAATGCAAAGTTTACCTCAATTATGTATTACACTAAAAAAAGAATTTTTCTGTAAAGTTTAGATTCTTTCCTCTTTTGTTTACAAATGCTGTAAAAGTTTATCATTTAGTGGTTTAGGTTACACTGAGAAACCCAAGACAGTGATTGAAACTAAGATTAAAAAATGAATTGTGTGATAGTTCTTGACAGTGAAACACTGTAATCTCCATCTCTGCCTTTTTTAGAGCCAACTATTTGCCAAAATATTAATGAACCGTAAAGATATCACAATTTTAGTTCAAGTGAAATTTTTCATAGAAATATATTAATTCATTGACAATTTGTTGGCTGTCAGTAACAAATACTGAATGGACATTATTTTTGTAGCATTATTTCATATTTCATATGTACAGATTTTATCAGCCCTTGTGTAATATCATATCATCAACTTGTCTCCCCTCCATTCATGTAAACTTTGGTATGGTCTTATTGTTCTGTGTCTCAGATGTATCCATTTGATGTAGAAGTAGGGAAAGTCATGTGACCACAATCTTTGAATGACGTCTTCATTATTACGACTAAAAATAATAAGAAATATGTGTTATGTAATGAGACTAAAATGTGTTGTGATGAAGATGAAGATTGATGGAGGTTGCTATGGATACTGCTTCGGCCATTAATTATCCAAATTATTAGATGGAGAGAAAGTGTACCTGTTCTGTGATAAATAGCTTCATTTTGTGCTAGCTTGGATACGATGAATAATTATGTAAATTACTATGGATACTATTTTTAATAGTTGTGCATGATTTCATCAAGTTGACACTTTTTATGTGATATGTGAGAGATAAAAATTGAGAAATGATCTCTTCATTTATCGTTTTACCAAGTACAAAATGACAGTGTTTGGAGGATACAGTTACTACAGTGGAAATCAAGGGCTTTCGGTATACTAAGATGGACACACGCCCTAGAACTGTTGTTTTAGGTGTGGTAGCTTTATACACAAATGGGTAATAGTGGCGTCTTTATTGTGTCTATCACCCTGTAATCAAGATAGTGTGACCTCTAAGCCAATTTGACACGCTACTGATGCACACAATTTCTAATGTTGCACCAAGATTGGATGTTCCCCTATCTCTTACTATGTGATGACTCTCAAACAATGCCAGCATTTATCTTACTGACCCACAACAAAATTTGGCTATCATTAGTGGGCGCACTGATTTATAG